>NW_025854636.1:461668-550788 GCF_002878395.1 Capsicum annuum
AAATGATTAAGTTTAGTCACTTGAAATGTGAATTAGAGACTTGAGAATGGCTAAGTGTAGTGTTTTGAAATGTGTAATAGTCACTTGAGAAGTGGATTGCGACTTGAAAATGGTTTAGTGTAGTTCTTGTAAGATGAACTTGTGTTTTGAAATTAGTTAAGTATAATCACTTGAAAATGTGAATTCATAACTTGAAATTGGTTTAGTGTTGACACTTGAAATGTGAATTCATGACTTGAAAATGGTTATGCTTAGTCACTTGAAATCTGAATTAGAGAGTTAAAAATGGTTAAGTGTAGTATTTTGAAATGTATACTAGTCACTTGAGAAGTGGATTAGCGACTTGAAAATGGTTTAGTGTAGTTACTTGAAAGGAGAACTTGTGTTTTGAAATTAGTTAAGTGTAATCACTTGAAAATGTGAATTCATGACTTTAAATTGGTTTAGTGTTGATACTTGAAATTTGAAGTCATGACATGAAAATGATAAGTTTAGTCACTTGAATGTGAATTAGAGAGTTGAAAATAAGTAAGTATAGTGTTTTGACATGTGTATTAGTCACTAGAGAAGTGGATTAGCGACTAGAAAAAGGTTTAGTGTAGTTCTTGAAAGGTCAACTTGTATTTTGAAATTAGTAAAGTGTAATCAATTGAAAATTTGAATTCATGACTTAAAATTGGTTTAGTGTTGACACTTGAAACGTGAATTTATGACTTGAAAATGGTTAGGCTTAGTCACTTGAAATGTGAATTAGAGAGTTGAAAATGATCAAGTGTAGTATTTTGAAATGTGTACTAGTGACTTCAAAGTGATCAAGTGTAGTCACTTGAGAAGTGGATTAGAGACTAGAAAATCATTTAGTGTAGTTACTTGAAAGGTGAACTTGTGTTTTGAAATTAGTAAAGTGTAATCACTCGAAAGTGTAAATTCATGACTTTAAATTGATTTAGTGTTGTCACTTGAAATGTGAATTCATGACTTGAAAATGGTTAAGTTTAGTCACTGGAGAAGTGAATTAGAGAGTTAAAAATGGTTAAGTGTAGTGTTTTGAAATGTGTACTAGTGACTTCAAATTAATCAAGCGTGTAGTCACTTAAAATGAGAATTAGAGAGTTGAAAATTATTAAGTATAGTGTTTTGAAATGTGTACTAGTGACTTCAAATTGATCAAGTGTGTAGTCACTTGAAATGTGAATTAGAGAGTTGAAAATTGTTAAGTTTAGTGTTTTGAAATGTGTACTAGCGACTTCAAATTGATCAAGTGTAGTCACGTGAGAAGTGAATTAGTGACTTGAAAATGGTTTAGTGTAGTTACTTGAAAGGTAAACTTGTGTTTTGAAATTAGTAAGTGTAATCACTTGAAAGTGTGAACTCATGACTTGAAATCGATTTAGTGTTGTCACTTGAAATATAAATTCATGACTAGAAAATGATTAAGTTTACTCACTTAAGAAGTGAATTAGAGCTTGAAAATGGTTGTTAAGTGTAGTGTTTTGAAATGTGTACTAGTGGCTTCAAATTAATCAAGTGTAGTCACTTGAAAAGTGAATTAGTGACTTGAAAATGGTTTAGTGTAGTTACTTGAATGATGAACTTGTGTTTTGATATTAGTAAAGTGTAATCATTTGAAAATGTGAATTAATGACTTGAAATTGGTTTAGTGTTGTCACTTGAAATTCATGAGGATGTGTGTGTGTGTGTGTGTGTGTGTGTATATATATATATATATATATCATATAAGACTAGTCAATTGATTTCTAGACAATGTGTTATTGGTTGGCAAAGCACGATCAGGCCATTTCTATAATTTTTGAGAGACATACTGTTATGTCACATCAGATTGCACATCTTAGATATGCCTTGACACAGTCCGTTGCTCCTGATTCGAGTAGCAAAGAGTAAATAGAGATTGATGAGGAGTTTGTTGGGGCTACTCCTTAGTGTTGTTGGACTTGACTTTTAGATAATTTTTAGATATTTTGAACTTTGCTTTTAATTAGTCAAAAATCTTTAGGAGTGTTTATGTATTTTGAATGTTGTTGGATTCATTGTTTAAGTGTTGTTGATTTGAATTGCTTAAATGATTTATCGATGTAGTGTGTTCTATGATTATTGTAATAATATGTGTTGCATGAGGATGTATATATTGAATTACATTTTTATTTGGCAGATGGAATGCAGAAAATGAAGATTTCTGCATAAAAAATACAGAAAAGAGATGATGGCCGTCGCTTTTTTATTCATTATGAAGAACTAAAAGCGATGACCAACGTTACTTTTTATTCATTATGAAGAACAAAAAGAGATGACCAACGTCGCTTTTTATTCATTATGAAGAACAAAAAGTGATGACGAACGTCGTTTTTCAATTCTTATGAAGAACTAAAAGCGACAACCAACGTCGTTTTTGCTAAGAAAAATTTTATTTTTTCAAATTACGATGGATAGTGTCAATTTTTCTGAAAAAATATTTTTTCAATAAAGTGACGACGTCCGTCGTTTTTTGTCATCATGTGTTCTTCACATGAAGAACAAAAAACGACACACAATGTCACTTTTCTAAGAATAACTAAATTTTTTTCTAAAAGTGATGTTGTCTGTCGTAATAAAGCGACGCAGGCCATCGTTTTCAAAAAACAACGCCCTTTTTTAGACGAATATAAAAGCGACGGATTTTCATCACCTTTGTCACTTGAAATGTGAATTCATGACTTTAAAATGGTTAAGTTTAGTCACTTGAGAAGTGAATTAGAGAGTTGAAAATGGTTAAGTGTAATGTTTTGAAATGTGTACTAGTGACTTCAAATTAATCAAGTGTAGTTACTTGAGAAGTGAATTAGTGACTTGAAAATGGTTTAGTGTAGTTACTTGAATGATGAACTTGTGTTTTGATATTAGTAAAGTGTAATCATTTGAAAATGTGAATTAATGACTTGAAATTAGTTTCGTGTTCACTTGAAATTTCAATTCATGACTTGAAAATGGTTTGTGTTGTCACTTGAAATGTGAATTCATGACTTGAAAATGGTTAAATGTAGTAATTTGACAAGTTTACTAGTGACTTCAAAATGATCAAGTCACCTCAAACTCCACCTATACCTTCTCCTCCACCTCCTCCTATAGAAGAAAATATTGATGCAGATTTGATTGGTCAAGTTCCTGGAGATACGAACATGCTTGGTAGTGTGTTCATCGAGCATGATGGATCTTCGTAAGTTTATTTTTCAATTGATAGATTTATTTTTTTCATTAATAAAATATTCAAGCTTAGATACTTATTATATTATTTATAGGTGGTATCCCTCTTCAAAAGAAGTTAATGAGGCTGTAAGGGAGAGCGTTGTGACACTTTTTACATATCCTTGGCACGAGTGCTGGAACATTCCAATAGTCTCTAAAAAAGCCATATTTCAAAAGTTTAATGTATATTAGATTTAATTATTATTTAGTTAACTTTAATATATATATATATATATATATATATATATATAACACTAATCAAATTGATTTTCAGATAATGTGTTGTTGGTTGGCAAAGAACGATCAGGCTATTTCTATAATTTTCAAAAGACATGCTGCTATGTCACATCATATTTCACATCTTAGACGTGCCTTGACACAGTCCATTGCTCCTGATTCAAATAGAGAAGAGGAAACAGAGAGTGATGAGGAGTTTTTTGGGGCTACTCCTTAATGTTGTTGGACTTGACTTTTAGATAATTTTCAGATATTTTTGAACTTAGCTTTTAATTAGTGAAAAATCTTTAGGAGTGTTTAAGTATTTTGAATGTTGTTGGATTTATTGTTTAAGTTTTTTTTATTTGAATTTCTTAAATGATTTGTCAATGTAGTGTGTTCTATGATT
Source organism: Capsicum annuum (assembly GCF_002878395.1). Taxonomy (NCBI): domain Eukaryota; kingdom Viridiplantae; phylum Streptophyta; class Magnoliopsida; order Solanales; family Solanaceae; genus Capsicum; species Capsicum annuum. Next base: position 465,534 of record NW_025854636.1, read on the forward strand.
ATGGTAATAATGTGTGTTGCATGAGGATGTATATTGATGTTGGATGAATTTATGCATTTTAGTGTTGTTGTTCTAGCCTTTTTAGCCTTATTTTTAGGATGATTCATGTGCTTAATATGGTGATAAAGATATAAATGTTCATCTAAGTGTCCATGTATGTGTTTAAAATGTTTAATAGTGTTTCCACACAAGTTTTGATTCAAATTGATCATTTAGAAGTCAATCGAGAAAACTAGTATGACAAGCTTGAGCTAGGTGTTTGTCTAGTCTATTGTATTGGGTTCTAATGTGTATAATGAGTTCCTAAGATTATTATTATTTATTTATATGTGAAACAACTTGTTGTTAATGTTCAAGGGTCAATTGGATCAAGACAAGAGAAAAAATAATAAGTTAGAAATCCAAGTGAATGAAGCCTATGCTTAACTCGTGTTTCTAGTTCTCTGTCTTGGATATTGTGTTGTTTTTAGATCTAAATTGTTGTGTTTAATGCTATAGGATTCCATTTTAATGTATTATAATAATATATGAAGGATATAAAAGCTTCAAATCAAGTGGAAACAACTCAAAAAGGCTTGAAATGGATCATGGAAGCACAATATGCAACTTGACACAAAATTGGACACCTGAAATATCTTGCGCGAGTGAGGGTGCGTCGGAATGTCTCTTGGTGCGTGATACACACCAAAAGACTCATAAGGGACCTAAAACAGTGTGTTCGTATGATATGCGTGTGTTGCATTCTCCATTCCTATAGAATACAGTATGCATCAGATGCTCCATTTCACCCCTAGACTGTACGTTGATTCCTTGGCCAACACGGCTTGGGCTTACCCTATTGCTATAAATACATATTGGCAAAAATTTTTAATCACTTTTGGACTTCTTGGAGTAGTTGTGGGTCTGCTCAACACTTCTTTTAGGGTTTATATCTCTTTATTTTAGTTTCTTTCATGGTTTGTATCATCAATCCAAGGGATTGGATGATGAATATTTCCATTAAAGGCTAAAACTCCTTTTCCGGGGTTAAGGTCAAGATCATAACAAATTTATTTTTGAATTAAGTTTTTTGATTTGCTTATCATTATTGGTTGCTTTTTTATTCTTGTTTTAACTATTTTAAGGATTCACAACCCTTATAATACATCAATTGTCAACCTTGTGAACTCGGGAGAAGGAATAGGGCGATAAAACATGGGAATAAACAGAGTATGGTTTGCTTTTCTTTATGAAATAAGGAATTCAAATTAGTATCTAGGACAGGGATGTACTTAGATGCCTTACTTGATTCATATGTAGGATGATATTTGTTAAGAACTTAAGTGAGCTATTACATCCCTGCTCAATGATGTAGTTGTAAGGTTCAACTTAGATAAAAGATTAGATTTTGGGAAACCATAATCATGAAATTAACCCTACGAATCAACAACCAAGATAAGTAATTTAATAAATGAAGTTCAATAACGTAGTATGATTGTTCGTAAGCCTTAACCCTGGGCTTCTATCCACTGATTTTCCAAAGTCATTATTTTTCCGCATTAGTATAGTTTAGTTTTAATTTAAATTCTATAACTTTATTTGCTATTCTCCTCCATTGATTGAGCTAGAATTGGATAGGCGGTGAACGCACGTCCCTGAGAGATCGATACTTGGGCTTTATTGAAGCCACTTTACTACTTGACAAGACCATAAAGTTGTACCAGACCCTTGATCTCCAAAATATGTCAAAAGTATTTAAAACATTTACAAAGTTGTATTTATAGAAATAGGGTAAGACTAAGCTGTGTTGGCCAAGGAATCAACGTGCAGTCTAGGGGTAAAATGGATCATGCGATACATGCTGTATTCCATAGGAATGGAGCATGCAACGTATGCATATCATATGTACAATCTATTTTGGTCCCTTTTTTGGTATTTTGGTGTGTATCAAGCGCCAAAATTCCTTATCACGTGCCCTCACTCTCCCTTGACATTTCAGGTGTCCAAATTTGCATCAAGTTGCGTATTGTGCTTCCGTGATCCATTCCAAGCCTTTTTGAATTGTTGTCACTTGATTTGAAGCTTTTATATCCTTCATATGTCATAATAATCGATTCACCAAGCATCCTATAACCTTAAACACAATAATTTAGAGCTCAAAACAACACAACATCGAAGATAGAGAACTAGAAACACGAGCTAAGCATAGGCTTCATTACTTTGATTTCTAACTTATTGTTTTGACTCTTGTCTTGATCCAATTGACCCTTTACCATTAACAAAAAGTTTTTTCACATATAAATAAAAAATAAAACCTTAGGAACTCATTAAATACATTAGAACCCAATATGATAGATTAGACAAACGCCTAGCTCAAGTTAGTCACACTAGTTTTCTCAGTTGACTTCTAATGATCAATTTGAATCAAAACTTGTGTAGAAATACTATTAAACATTGTAAAAACATATATGTACACTTAGATAGACATTTATATCATTATCACCACATTATGCACATGAATCATCCTCAAAACAAGGCTAAAAAGTCTAGAATAGCAACACTAAAATGCACAAATTCACCCAACATCATATATATTGAATTGCATTTTTATTTGATAGGTGGGATGTAGAAAATACAGATTTTTGCATCCAAAAAATGCAGAAAAGTGACGATGACCGTCGCTTTTCTATACATTATGAAGAACAAAAAGCGACGATCAATATTGCTTTTTTATTCATTATGAAGAACAAAAAGCGACGACCAATGTCTCATTTTATTCATTATGAAGAATAAAAAGCGACGACCAATGTTGTTTTGTCAATCCTTATAAAGAACAAAAAGCGACATCCAATGTCGCTTTTTCTAAATTTTTTTATTTTTCTCAAATTTCGACGGACAGTGTCAATTTTCCTGGAAAAAAATTATTTTTTTCAATAAAGTGATGAGTCTGTCATTTTTTGTTCATCATGTGTTCTTACCTGAAGAACCAAAAATAATGCTCCACGTCGTTTTTCTACAAATTTTAATTTTTTTTCTAAAAGTGACATAGGCCGTTCTTTTAAAAAACAACGCCCATTTTGAGATGAAAAAAAGCGACGAATTTCCATTGTTTTTGTCCCAAAATTTGACGTTGGCCGTCGCTTTTTGCCCTTTTTTAGTAGTGTCTGCGGAAGCCCTTAGGGCTACAAATGGTAGCAAACTAAGAATCAGTTACAAACTTTCCAATGTCGAAATACGAAATTCCCTAGGAAATTCGCTTCTGTCATTCTCTACTTCCTTTGTCCTAGTAAAGGATATAACTAGTCCTCTAATACTAGGAACTCCTTTTATTGAAACTTTTATCCCATTTAGGGTGACTCATACGGGAATAACTATTAAAGCCAACTATATGTTTCTCCTATTTGATAAACCTCCCATTTAGAAAATTTTATCCTTTCTGAAAAACAAAGATATCCTTTCTGAAAAACAAAGAGGCTTAAATCAATTTTCTCAAAGAGGAAATTGTATTCTGAAAACTTGAACAAAAAATTCAGGAATCTTCTCTTCAATCTACGATCAAGGCCTTAGAAGTAAAGATTGAAAAATAGCTCTATGCTAATCTGACTACAACATTTTGGAATTGTAAAAAACATATGGCCAGGCTTCCTTACGATCTTGACTTTGATGAAAAAACCATTTCTACCAAAGCCCGTCTAATTCAAATGAATCATGAGCTGACAATCCATTGTCAAATAGAAATTAATGATCTTTTCCAAAAGCAAATCATCTCACCAAGTAAATCTCCTTGGAGTTGTGCTGCCTTCTATGCCAATAAAAGTTCTGAAATTGAATGAGGAGCCCGTCGTTTGGTTATCAAATACAAATCTCTCAATTCCTCCCTTCGATGGATTAGATATCCTATTCCTAATAAAAAGGATCTTCTCCAACGGCTTTATGCTGCTACAATTTTTTCCAAGTTTGATCTAAAATCAGGATTTTGGCAAATCCAAATTGATCCAAGAGACTATTATAAAACTTCTTTTACAGTACCATACGGACAATATGAATGGAACGTAATGCCTTTTGGTCTAAAAAATGATCCTTCAGAATTTCAAAAATAATGAATGACATTTTTAATCTTTTTCAAAATTCATTATCGTGTATATTAATGACGTTTTAGTATTTTCCACCAGCATTTATAAATATTTTAAATATTTACATGTCTTCTTTAATATCATCAAAGAAAATGGCTTAGTTTTGTCCAAAACTAAGTATAGTCTTTTTCAGGTCGATATCAGATTCCTCAGCCAAAAATTTTTCCGTGGTACTGTTACCCCAATACAATGGTCCATTCAATTTGCTGACAAATTTTCTGACCAAATTCTTGATAAAACTCAACTTCAACGATTTCTAGGATGTGTTAATTATATAACAAATTTTATTCCTGGGATCAACAATCTATTGAAACCTCTCATGACAGGTTGAAAAAGCCTCCTCCTCCATGAACTTAAATCCATACCAATGTAGTCAAAGAAATCAAATTAAAGGAAAAAGACCTCCCTTCCCTATCCCTCCTCGATCCCTCTGCATTCAAAATAGTTGAAACAGATGCATCAGACATAGTCTATGGTGGCATTTTAAAAAAAAAAGAAAAAATGATAGAGAATATATAGTTGCATTTACATCCAAACATTGGAATAAAGCTCAGCAAAATTATCCCACCATCAAAAAAGAAATTTTAGCAACTGTTTTATGAATTTCAAAATTTCAAGATGATTCATTAAATCAAAACTTTTTACTAAGGATTGATTGTAAAGCAGTGAAATCTGTTTTACAAAAAGATGTACAAAACCTTGCCTCTAAACATATATTTGCTAGGTGGCAGGCACTTATATCTATTTTTGATTTTAATGTTGAATATATCAAAAGGAGCTCCAACTTTACACCAACTTTTTTTACTAGGGAATTCTTGTAAGATAAGATGCCCAGAAAAAAGAAAGAAGAACCTCCACCTCCACAAATTCTGGCTCTTCCATCTTCAGAAGAGACCACCAATAAAGATATTACCCTACAATAAAAAAATTCAGTTGCACCAAAGAAACTTCCAAATGTAGTAGCTGACACAAATAATCCAAGATATCAAACCCCAGCTGATTATGCCATGCTGGGATTACCATAATCTTTCATGATACAATTAAGTACAAATCTAATATCAATTTCCAACACCAAGAAATGTGCTGATTTGGTCAACGAAGAAGAAGATGCTCAATTAGGGGTCTTAAAGATCCACCCAGCATGCCAGGTGCCAACAGATGGAATTATCTGAGAGAACATGTGTTCACAAGTGGAGGCTTCATGGCACACTTCATCTTCTCATTCTTTGGTTGCTAAGGGCACCATAAAAAATCTAGTGGAGGTAAAAAACCCTATTAATTTTTCTTTTAACTTTCCACAAAGTGATTTGAATATTTGTCCTGTAAAAACTAAAATGGTTTCCTCACCTATCCCACAACCAATTTTTTCAAGTAAAGGATCCTCCTTAGATGATCCAACATATTGCAAGAATGATAGTGTTTTACCAATAATCCAAACTAAAGTTTAGTATTGGCACTCCAACCCCCAAGAGGTAGCTTAGCAAATACTTAGCCCTGTGGCAAATTTTATCCAAAAAACTCCTGCCCATACCCAAAAGTTGTATGAATTTATATTTACAGACCCCAAATCCTATTTATTCAAACCCCACAAAGACAAACAAACCTAGTCTTATGTTACCCATACTACGGTGTCGATTAATAAAATCATCTCACCAAAAAAATGGGGTACGTATCTATAAAAATATCGAAAGCTTACTAAAATTTTTGATCTCCAATATTAGAATTACTTTGATTATCAAAGAGCGTGGATGAACGCATTCACCTTCCAAAATAAAACTAACAAACATTCTTGTTTTTTACTCTGGGGAAAGCAACTAGCTTTGGAATTTCCCTAGTGGTTTCTACACCAATGATGGCCAGTTTTTGGCCACATCTTCGATATACTTTCCCCCCAGTCTGAGAAGGATATGAATATTTTACCCAAAAGATTTCATGATGATCATTAGATTCCTTTGCTTTTACAATTTTTCCACAGGTTCCATATTCCTTGGAAATTTTCATGGAAATTTTCCTTTCACAAACCAGAGGGGCACAAAGGACTTCCATGGTTAGCCCTTCAGTGCTGTTGAAAGTGGTACAAGAATTGCAATATGATGGAAGCTTACGTACCAGAAGTGGAAAAATGGTTTCGATGCAATCCTGGATGTTTGACCCCAACAGATGCTGCCCAAATCTCATTTCTAGAACAAAAATTAACTGCAGCCGCACAATTGGCTAAGTCAAATAGTCGAGGAGATTTTATTCAACAAATGAAAAAAAATCTCCAACAAATCAAAGCTGGAATTCCCAGCAATCAATATTCAACTGCAAAATCAGACACGGATGATGAAGAAGAGATTCGATCAATTTGACATCAAATTGACATCATCAATGAGTCATCAAAACATTGATGTCATACATGACATCAATAACCAATTGCTGAAAAATTCTAGTCAATGTTACTGTAGCTCAATTATGGTAGATGTTAATGTAGATCACTGTAGCAATAATTGAAGGTGTTACTTTAGAACTTTTACTGTAGAACATTTTGGCTATAAATATCCCATTTCTCTTTTTGTAGAGAACATATTTTTTTCTTTTGAAGAAAACCTCTCTAGAATACTTGGTTAGAACTTGCTCTCTCTCTCTCTCTTTGCATATAATAACTTGCTTCCCTTTCTTACCCTCTTTTCCTGTATTTCTCTCTATATTTTAGGGGGTTCACTTTCCTCTCTCTCTCTTTTTATATATATATACATACACACCATGATGGGATAAGGAACAAGATTAGCATGCACTTCAAAATCATTAACCTAGGAGATGTGGCATGGTCGTCATAGAACAAGACACATACGGGTTATATGGTCCTAGCTCTTCCCTAGATGGAAGGGCCCCAGTGAGTGTAGTTGTACAAACCAGAGAATATCCAAATACTTATATTCCTATATGGGGGACTCAAACCTCCTAGTATAATAAAAGTGACTTAAGAACCATTATATGTGCTATGGAGGACTCGAACCTCCCATTCATATATTTATTTGGGGGACTTAAACCACCCGTTCATAAGACACCCGCACTGGCTATCACGGTTTCCATTGTTAGTTCTTAAGACTCCACTTTCATGGCTTGACTACACATCTTGCTATTAAACCTAATTTAAAACCATCATTCCACATACACAACCATTAAGACAATTAGTTCCCAAAGGCATTTCATTGGTATCGTCATACCAACACTACTTGAAAGTATACGACATGCCATTACCATTATAAATCAACCACTCATTAATTTGCCTTTGGGAACTAAGCCATCATCTAACAAAGACGTTCAATTTAAAATTTAGGGACTCAAACCCATTGTATAACAAATATATAAATCCAGTTAAGGTTTAGGGACTCAAATACATTTAACAATTTAAACCACTAAGGTTACCATTTAAATCATTATATGGCCAACAAGTCCTTCAAAAAATTATTTCAACCATTCATATTCATAAGGCCAATGCCTTAGTTCAAAACACCATTGTCATGTGACTATTTCATTCTCTTAGATATTTTCACAAACACTTTGAGAGAGTGTTATTATCAAGACCAAAATCAAAGTATAAACCATTAACTTTAAGGTTACCTATGACCTATTTGTTGAACAACAATTACCAAGCACCCACATATGCAAACCATCACCAAAAACATGTATAAACGCAAGTTAAGAGTAAACAATACTCAATCATAACAACAAAACCCTTAATTTTAGTTTTCAAAACCACAATTTAAGAATCATAACACACTTTAAAACATATTATATTTGTGAACTAAAAATGATAGAAGAGTCACATGCCTTATTCAAAAAGATTCACAGAAGAAATTTGGCTCTTCAGCTTCAAGATGACCACCTTTGAAGAACCCTAGCCCCAATCTTCAAGAGAGAGTTTAAAGAGTGTTTTGGAATGTTTAATCTTCCAATAGTGTGTTATGAGAGGCCCCATGTAATACGCTACATGTTTTTAAGATAGGAAGTGAATAAGTTTTCCTACGTATGAAACCTCCTATCCTGTGAGTAGCATTTTAGTGGATGACCTATAATGAGTATCCTAGTGATAAAATATCTTATGATGCATTAAGAATGTTCATATGAGTCACTTAAGGTAATACAAGCTAAGAGTTTTTGAATCCATCAAGTTTTAGTGTTCGATTTTGTAAGGGTCATATTTGAATGAGTATAACTTGATGATAATATGGTATTTTTGTATATTTAGACCCACCAAATTGTAGAGAACCAAATTAGCTTTCCAACGATACTAATTTCGCCTTATTCCAATACCCCAGCAAAAATTTATGCCCATTTTTGTGAGAGACAGTAAGGATAGGCGATTGGTTAGGCACCGCCCAACCAAACTTAGGCGATTGGTTAGGCGCCGCCTAAGTCAATTCCAAGTGCCAAAAACACTCTGTTTTGAGTTATTTTGAGGGTAATTAAGTCTTTTAACACTCCTTACACGTCCCTAAACTTAACCCTACAAAATATATAGCTTCTAAACACATTACAACCCTATTAACATCTCAAAGCTCATCATCCAAGAGCACTAAAAGAGAAAAACAACTAGGGTTGCATAATTAAGATTGAAGATCCAATTTCACAGAAATTCCTCCGTCAATCATCAAGAACCTCCCTTTCAAGGTATGCGTAGTGTTCATCCACGGATTCCTTTCGTCCGTAGAGTTCAAGAATCAATCTTTAAAATACAAAAGCTTGGTTGATTGTGGTGATATGATCATACCCATGTTTATGCTTGTTTGTTTTGTTGTATAATTGTATTGTGACTATATATCTCATGAAAGTTATGTTGTTAGTTGAAAAACATGATCTTTAGATAGATTGATAGAATGCAAGTATGAAATCCACCTATGCCTTAAAGAATGTATGCAAGGTGTTCGATAAAATGCCTATTATGTTAGAACTTTATATTTACATGATTTCATGATATCTAAATAACAAGTTTATGTTAGTCATACACTCCAATATGAATTTCCATGCAAATTATGTGTTATTATTGTTATGGTATAAAGCATGTATGATAATGGAGATATAAATTATGTACACAAAATATATCCATGCTTTCCCTACCATGTTTAAGATGTTGAATAAATACATGAAGTATAATATCCCTAAATCATTACAATATGAACTAAACGTTACATGTTTCCATTTCCTTACACATGAATGGTTTCCATGCGATTGCTATGAATAGTATATATTGTCGGAATGCCCATGATATTAGAATATGAGATTTATGACTTGATTATAAGCATTCCTATTCATGATAGATATATGATGACCATGTACTTAATGAAATCCCCCACTCATGTATTATGGATTTTTATTGATGGTCATGTACTTAAGAAATTCAAGTTGTGTCAGTTTCTTTCCATCGAGTCCTGGGGGTACTTGTACCCAAAAAAACATAGTTGTGTGTCTAGAGCCATGTCATGTTTTCATGATACTCTCAGTCAACCCATGATCTATAGAATTCAGTCAGTCATGTGACTCAGGAAACTCAAAAATCTCAGTAATCTTAGTAGTCCAGTAATCTCAGTAATCTTAGTAGTCCACTAATCTCAGTCCTCAGTAAACTCAGCAACCTCAGTATTCACAGTCAATCTCAGTAACTTCAGCACTCTCAACCAGTCCTCAGAACTCAGTACATTCCCCTAGTCATTGGAATCCAGTAAACTTAGTTTAGCTCTGCTAAACAATACCACTAGTATCAGTCCAGTTAATCAGTATCAGTTTAGCTAATCGGTTCAGTTCAGTTATTAAGTTCAGCTTAGTTATTCAGTTCTGTGTCCTTCAGATAGGAGTAGAAGTTAGCACCGAGTGAACCCAAGGATGGGAACTCACCCGTCAGTTCAGTATGTGATTCTTAGTAGTCATCCTTGTGTTCCACAACTACGTAGCCAGCGTAGGTTGAGAGATCTTAACCCATTAGATTAGGTTTGATGAGGTTTCTTAACCCGTCAGTTTAGGGTTTCCACCATTCTTATTGAGTACCTTCCAGTATAGGGTTCTCACAGCTGTCCTTACCAGTGGTACGGTATTGACACCCCTCCAGTGGGGGTAGAGATTGGACCCCAACTTAGCTATTACAGCGTATTTGGGGCATGTCGGTTAGATAACTTCTTTCTATAATTTTAGTTACAGATTCTAGGACTGTCAGCTATAGCTACCCAGTCTCAGTAAAGAACTCAGATAGCTCTTCAGATTTTAGTATATCAGGGCTGCCAGATACAGTCAACTCAGAAATAGAATGGAACTCAGATAGTTTCCTTCAGATTTATGGACTGTGAGATATAGTCACTTATGCTATCAATCACAACAGTTATCATAACTCATGCTATCAGTACTCAGCTTCAAGATTGTCAGATACAGTGAATCAAAAACAATCATTCATTTATCAGTAATATAATATCAGTCTCTTAGTATATCAGTAATACAGTATCAGATCCATCACTTATTAGTGATTTACATATCAATATTAGTAAACTCAATCTTTTAGAATCTCATTATCAGTACACTCATGTTGTCAGTATTTAGACTTAGTAGTCCGTATATCCACGAGTTTAATTACAGTTACATATACATGTATGTACTCTCACGTTTATATCAGTCAGTATTGTTCATGTATATAACCCTTTGTATTTAGCCTACCTCACTCGTATACTCATTACATTTAGCCTACTGACGTATTTCTGCTATGGTGATTTCTCTTATGTTACACCATAAGTTCAGAGGCATGAGCTCCAAATCAGCAATAGACTCCAGGATCAGCAGTCAAAGTTAGACGTGAGTCCTCATCCTTCTAGGACATGATGATTTCATTTCTATTTTAGTTTTCACTTTTTTTCAGTAGTTGGAGTTAGTTGGGGACATGTCCCATCAACTTCTTATTCAGTTTATTTGGAGGCTTTCAGACTAGATGTCAGATTAGATGTTTAGACTTCAATATTTATGTTTCTTTTTGGTATTGTTATACCATATTTTTAAAATATGTATTAGTATTGAACCCTATGGCCTTACAGTTTATGTTTTTGCATATTTTATGAGATATTATCCAGTTTACAGGTACAGATATCAGTCATGGGTTAGCTTGTTGTCCTTCGGGGTCATGAACACCGTGTAGCATTTTGGTTCAGAAAATCGGTGCGTTACAAACTTGGTATCAAACCCTAAGGTTCAACAGTGTCCTAGGAAGTCTGAAAGTTGTATCAAGTAGAGTCTAGTACATGGGCGTGTTGTGCACTACACTTATGTGCAAGAGGCTATGAGATGTTTTAGGAATAGTTTCCCTTCTTTCATGTCTCAAGATCGTGCTATAGCAAGTTTCTCTAAGGAACCCATGTAGATTCATATCATGCACCTCTCTTGTTCACTTTAACTTACTTTTAAGGTAACAGAAACAGTGAAGTTCAAAGTCCTAAAGATAGGGCTTTCTCAGATAGTCCCTATAGTCAGTTATGGGATTAGCAACAGACTCAAATAGTATCCCATCAGTTCATTATTGTTCCAAGGTCGTACAGATTTTATTTATGATCATGAGAACTCATTATTTAACCCAAAAGTTTAGCAGTAGTAGAGTTGGGATAGTATTATTCTATTTGATTAGATTATGTATTCATAGGGATTAGATCAGTAGGCTTGAATAGTACGAGCTAAAAACTTAAGTTTATTGACTCAAAATTTAGCATGAAGGTGTTAAGTGATATTAGCAGTATATGAGGAAACAAAATTAGATGATGTGTTTAGTAAGATAGGCAGGCATTGAACATAATGTAGGTATGTGATGGTAGATCAAGTACCTAAGCCAGGCCCTTAGATTTCAGTAGTAGAACCAGTATGTATAGAAAGCAATAAGGGAAGACAATTCTAGACCCATTCTCATCTCAGTGCAGAGTTTTTCACTTTAGCTATCACAAAATCAACTCAGGCATTACATACTAACTCTATGGTCATGAACCATGCTCATGTATCTCTTTTTCCATAATTATGTATGGATTCAATTTTCAGCATAAGGAGTCCTTTTTACTCCACAGTACAAGTCATGTTCCATGAGAACAATCTACTTTCATGCACTTTCCATGGGATCATGTGCGCCTTCAGTTCCTAGTGTAAGGGGTTCAGTTCAACCTCCCTCAGTATTACAAATCATGTCCCACGAATACAGAAACTCTAGACTCAGGTTATGCAGCTCATGACTCATTTACGCATATCATCCTTTCCAGTATATATAACTTCCATGACTCATGCTATGCCCCTACAGATCAGATACATTTAGACTACATCATGTATATCTTCAGTTCAGACCTTATTGGTAAATCCAAGCTATTGATCTTTTATTCCTCAAGTTTCAGTCATGTATCAAGTTTGGTTTGTATCTATTCATGTTTTAGGTCCTCCTGATTTACTCCTCAAGTTAGCTCTCCTTATGAAACAGTGTAGTAATGAGCAGTTGTTTAGATAAGAGAAGATTGTTGCATGCTTACTTTGCACGAGGGTGTAGTTTTGATGATAGGCTTGAATTTCATGATAAATGTGCAAGTAAACATCTATTAATGGGTCGTATTTAGAAGTTGGGAAAGTACAAAGTGTAAGTGTACATTTAGATCCTTGACTTATGTCAGTCCCCAGCATGTAGCCATAAAAAACTCAGTTGCCAACTCAATTATAGTTTCAGTATCCAGCACTCAGTGATCAGTGTTCAGTCCTTGAATTTAGTTCTTCTGTACTAGCTATAGGCTTAGTTATAATGTCATCTTCAGTTCATTAACCATATTTGAAACTCAGTTCAGTTCCAGACTTGCTTGACCATAGCATTCAGGTTGTCAGTACTCAGTTATCAGTGTTTCAATAGCCCAGTTTATAGAATACCTTAGAGCCATGTCATACGCTTGGTCTCACATTTGAAAATAATACAGACTTCATGAATCCATGCTCAGATACCTTATTCTACTCAGTTAGTCCTTATCTCCTATGCATAAAACTCAAAAATCTCATCCCAGCTATTCAGACTAAGTACAGTTTAGCTTTGCAAGATCCAGCATTCAGCTGTTAGTTATTCAATTAACCAGATAAGTTAGTATATTTATGCACTCGTGTTCAGCTCAGTTCATGTATTATGTCTCAGTTTTAGTCCTAGCTATTCATTCATGACTCAGTTCCTAGGTGTCTTGCGCATCGCCTCAATTTCCCTTAGTAGCTCATCTAAGTCAGTATCCTTTAAGGGATATAGTGTCCCAAGGGGGAGATACATCATACCCCCAAAATTTCATGACATAAACATGCTGCTCTATTTTCTTTTGATGAATCCAGTTTGGAGAAGGGGTACTTATAAGTTAACCCTTAAAATCCAACTTCAGTCGTATGCCATGTTTTAAAGATTCAGTTCAGATCATGATATTCAGTATATCTACCACATCCCAGACTTAGTTAGGTTCTCATGTTTCCGATCATGCATATAGAGTAATTAACTCAAACTTATCGGTATTATCAGTTCAAGGTAATAGTTTTCCTTAAACTTACTCGTTCTCATGTTTATATTTCAGTGCCAAACTTGGTATTCAGTTCCATGCTTAGTTTTTAGTTCAAACTTGATACCTTTACCATTGCATGTTCATGAGTAAGTTTAGTCATGAATTCACGCATTAGATATGTGTGTTCAGCTCATTAGTACTTTCAGTCATGCATTCACATATTATGTCATTCATATAATCATGGATCAGATATGCATAGATTTAGCCTTTATGTTGTGCATTAGATATACATTCTCATTTTAATAAAACTTACTTTATTAGAATCTTCAGTCTTATATTCATGAATCAGCTTCCCATGCATCAGATATGCATGTTCAGTATGTTGTGCTCAACTTTCAGTCATGCCAGTTATGAACTCATATTTCAGTAGTGTATGTCTTGTACGCACTTCATCTTATCATCTCTCCCGCTTCAGTTAATTTTCATTCGAGAAAGAATGTTCCCAAGGGGGAGATATTGTAATACCAAGCATGTTTCTAAGCTAGGAAGTGAATAAGTTTTCCTACGTATGAAACCTCCTATCCTATGAGTAGCATTTTAGTGGATGACTTACAATGAGTATCCTAGATATAAGATATCTTATGATGCAATAAGTATGTTCATATGAGTCACTTAAGGTAATGCAAGCTAAGAGTTTTTAAATCCATCAAGTTTTAGTATTTGATTTTGTAAGGGTCATATTTCAACGAGTATAACTAGATGATAATGTGGTATTTTTGTATTTTTAGACACAACATATTTTAGAGAATCGAATTATCTTTCCAACGATACCAATTTTTCCTTAATCTAATAACCGAGCAAAAAGTTATGCCTATTTTTGTGAGAGACAGTAAGGATAGGCGATTGGTTAGGCGCCTCCTAAGTCAATTCCAAGTTCTAAAAACACTCTGTTTTGAGTTATTTTGATGGTAATTAATTTTTTTAACACTCCTTACACGTCCCTAAACTTAAACCTACGAAATATATAGCTTCTAAACACATTACAACCCTATTAACATCTCAAAGCTCATCATCCAAGAGCACTAAAAGAAAATAACAACTAGGGTTGCATAATTAAGATTGAAGATCCAATTTTAAGGAAGTTCCTCCGTCAATCATCAAGAACCTCCCTTCCAAGGTATGAGTATTGTTCATCCACGGATTCCTTTCGTCCGTGGAGTTCAAGAATTAATCTTTAAAATACAAAAGCTTGGTTGATTGTGGTGATATGATCATACCCATGTTTATGCTTGTTTGTTTTGTTGTATAATTGTATTGTGACTGTATATCTCATGAAAGTTATGTTGTTAGTTGAAAAACATAATCTTTAGATGGATTGATAGAATGCAAGTATGAAATCCACCTATGCCTTAAAGAATGCATGCAAGGTGTTCGATAAAATGCCTAGTATGTTAGAACTTTATATTTACATGGTTTCATGATATCTAAATAACAAGTTCATGTTAGTCATACACTCCAATATAAATTTCCACACAAATTATGTATTATTATTGTTGTGGTATAAAGCATGTATGATAATGGAGATATAAATTATGTACACAAAATATATCCATGCTTTTCCTACCATGTTTAAGATGTTGAATAAACACATGAAGTATAATATTCCCAAATCATTACAATATGAACTAAACGTTACATGTTGTCGTTCCCTTATGCTTGAATGGTTTCCATGCAATTGCTACGAATAGTATATATTGTCGGAATGCCCATGATATTAGAATATGAGATTTATGACTTGATTATAAGCATTCCTATTCATGATAGATATTATGATGACCATGTACTTCATGAAATCTCCCACTCATGTTTTATGGATTTTTATTGATGGTCGTGTACTTGTACCCTAAAAAATATAGTTGTGTGCCTAGAGCCATGTCATGTTTTTATGGTACTCTCAGTCAAGCCATGATCTATAGAATTCAGTCAGTCATGTGACTCAGGAAAACTCAGAAATCTCAGTAATCTCAGTAATCTCAGTAGTCCAGTAATCTTAGTAATCTCAGTAGTCCAGTAATCTTAGTAATCTCAGTGCTCAGTAACCTCAGCAACCTCAGTATTCACAGTCAATCTCAGTAACTTCAGTACTCTCAACCAGTCCTCAGAACTCTGTACATTCCGTCAGTCATTGGAATCTAGTAAACTTAGTTTAGCTCTGCTAAACAATACCACTAGTATTAGTCTAGTTAATCAGTATCAATTTAGCTAATAAGTTCAGTTCAGTTATTCAGTTAGCTTAGTTATTCAGTCCAGTGTCCTTCATATGGGAGTGGAAGTTAGAACCGAGTGAACCCAAGGATGGGAAATCACCCGCCAGTTCAGGGTGTGATTCTTAGTAGTCATCCTTGTATTCCAGAACTACGTAGCCATCATAGGTTGAGACATCTTAACCAGTCAGATTAGGTTTTATGATGTGGCTTAACCTATCAGTTTAGGGTTCCCACCATTCTCATTGAGTACCTTCCAGTATTGTGTTCTCACAGCTGTCCTTACCAGTGGCGCGGTATTGACACTCCTCCAGTCGGGGCAGATATTGGACCCCAGCTTAGCTATTATAGCGTATTTGGGGCATGTCGGTTAGATAGATACTTCCCACAGTTTTAGTTATAGATTTTAGGACTGTCATCTATAGCTACCCAGTCTCTGTAAAGAACTCAGATAGCTCTTCAGATTTCAGTATATCAGGGCTGCCAGATACAGTCAACTCAGAAATAAAATGGAACTTGGATAGTTTTCTTCAGATTTATAGACTGTGAGATATAGTCACTTATGCTATCAATAACAACAGTTATCAGAACTCATGCTATCAGTACTCAACTTCAGGACTGTCAGATACAGTCAATCAGACCAGTTCTTCATAATTCGAACTGTCAGAAACAATCATTTATTTATCAGTAATACAATATCAGTCTCTTAGTATATAAGTAATACAGTATCAGATCCATCACTTATTTAGTGATTTACATATCAATATCAGTAAACTTAATCTTTAGAATCTCATTATCAGAACACTCATGTTGTCAGTATTCAGACTCAGTAGTCCGTATCTCTACGAGTTCAATTATAGTTACGTATGCATATATGTACTCTCACGTTCAAATCAGTTAGTATTGTCCACGCATATAACCCTTTGTATTTAGGCTACCTTACTTGTATACTCAGTATATTCAGACATACTGACGTATTTGCACTATGGTGCTTTCTCTTTTGTTACACCATAGGTTCAGAGGCATGAGCTACAAATCACCAGTAAATTCCAGGATCAGCAGTCAGAGTTAGACGTGAGTCCTTATCCTTCGAGGACATGATGACTTTATTTTTATTTCAGTTTTCACTTAATTTCAGTAGTTGGAGTTAGTTGGGGATATGTCCCATCAACTCATTATTCAGTTCAGTTAGAGGCTTTCGGACTAAATGTTAGATTAGATGTTCCGACTTCAGTATTTATGTTTCTTTTTGGTATTGTTATACCATATTTTTCAAATATATAATAGTATTGAACCTTATGGCCTTACAGTTCATGTTTCCGCATATTTTATGAGATATTATGCAGTTTATAGGTATAGATATCAGTCATGGGTTAGCTTGTGATCCTTCGGGGTCATCAACACCATGTAGCATTTCGATTTAGAAAATTAGGGAGTTACACCCCAACATGTTTTAAAATATGGGGACTTAAGGATTTTGGGGTGGTAAATGTCTAGAATACCCTCAACTTAAAAGCTAAAAACTAACTCACAGGCAGGTACAACCATAACCCCTAAACCGTACACTAGGGTATGAATGGTACCCTATTTTGTACCTTAGGCCTCACCTTAGACACCTATATTGACAAACATACGACCACACAAGGTCCAACTCATATCTTAACATACTAGTAGTACCCTACCACCTATACCTTTGATAAAATGTACTAGACTAGACACAAGGCATCATATAACCTATCCACATACAACTCATACCTAAACAAACTTATAGTAAGGAATCTATTCGTACCTTGGATAGAAACCAACCAAAAATCATGGCAAACATATGAATACAAGGACCTAAACCATACCAAAGAATACGACTAGCACCCTAGAGTCATATGTTGTCTAGAAAACAAAAAATTAGGAAATTTTTCTAAGGGTCAAAAGACATGGTGTTTCAATTCTCCCCCACTTGGATCATTCATCTTTGAATGATCGGTAAGGCAATTACAAGAACGAATTAACACATCAACACCTCGACTCTAACTTTTAACTAAGTTAGAAAACAAAGATATAAGAAAATCAACATTTTCTTCTATAAAGTTTGAAAACAAAAGTATGATGAAGAACATATTCCTTCCGCATGAATTTTGGGAGCAAAATATAGGAATGAATACTTGGACTTCATGTCCTCTTTCGCTTCCCAAGTAGCCTATTAAACCTTATGGTTCCTCCAAAGAACCTTTATCGAAGCTACATCCTTTGTCCGTAACCAATGAACTTGATGATTTAAGATCTCCAACGGGACTACCTCATAAGATAAAATATCCAAAATACTCAACCCTTCCAATGAAACAATTGAAGAATAATCACTGTCAATTTTATCATGACCCAAGGCAACTCCATAGTCGAGACAATGATGCTTATGACCACAAGTAACCATAAGCTAACTCATAAGTTGGTACCTTCTGTGAGCACTGAGTGAAATAGTAATACAACACATGTGTGGAAGATAAGTTGATAAGACACTATAAATATTAATACTAAAATACGTAGCAATGACATATCTAAAAATATTGGAAACTAAACTATCTATCTGAAATAACTGATAAAAACTAAAAGAACTGACTGACTGTCTAAAAGACTTTAAACATCATGATGATTTGATGGTACAAACCCCCAACTAACTCTGACTAAATGAACATAATAAAATACTGAAATAACTGAGAAAAACTTTTTATGTCCTCAATGGATGTGGACTCACCACTACTACTACTAGGTAATACTAAGCTATCTAAGAAAGGTTGAGAACTAAGCATCCAAACTGAGATTAGGATCTTATGGGATATTATAATATCTCCCCCTTGGCAATACTTGTCCTCGAATGAGACTGGTTAGACTAAGAATACTAAGGAACTTGAGACCATATACTAAACATGCATAACTTAGAACATGATTACATAACTGAGTCTAAAGCTTAATACATGTACTGAACTAATTTTTGGATACATGCAATGACATGAGATTGGTTACATAGATGAAACAGAGAACAAAAAAGAGTCAATCTAATGAAAATCGTTACCTTAAGCTGATTCTAAGTTTGCAGAAAAAATATGAGGGTTCTTGGCTCGCATATCTGCTTTATCTTCCCAACTACCTCCCTCAACAGACTGATTCTACCAAATATCTTTAACCAAGGAAACTTCTTTATTCTTAGCCTATGAATCCAATGATCAAGTATATCAACTGGGACTTCTTCGTAGGAAAGGCTATCCTTAACTTCCATTATTTCTAAAGGAACAATAGAAATTGAATCACCAATGCCTTTATTTAACAAGGAAACATGAAACATCGGATGCACTGATGCCAAATCTATAGGCAACTCAAGATCATATGCTACCTTCTTAAAATAGTTCAAGTTTATATATGGGCCAACATAAAAGGGATTGAGTTTTACCTTCTTGCCAAATATCTTTACTCCCTTTATATGCAAAATCCTTAAATAGACCAAATCACCAACCTCAAACTTAAGATCCTTTCTTCCCACGTCTGCATAAAATTTTATATAGCTTTGGGTTGTCTTTGGCCTTTTCCAAATTAACTAAAATTTCTCTATTTCATCAAACACTAAATTTGGCCTTATCAAAGCAACCTTACCTACCCAAACCAAACAATAGGAGATCTACATCTCCTTCTATAGATATCCTCAAAAAGAGCCATTGAATACTAGAGTGATAACTATTATTGTCAGTAAACATAATTAAATATAAGCGATAAAACACCCTAATTATTAGACCTTAGAAAATTACCTGGAATTCTGATCTCTAGACCCAATACGACTCATAGTTATGAGCCGTATGTTGGGGTATGAATGGTATGGTCCATTTATATGTTGATATTATTGATTGTTGGGATGTATTTTAGTTACTGGAATGGATATGACTTAGGGGTATGAGTTGTATTAGTGGTTATAGATCATTTGGTTCCTTAACTTAATCTAAGATTTGGTTACTTAGGGTTGATCTGAGTACCATTGGCTCACCATGTACCATAAGCTAGGATACGAGTCATACCAAGGACTCATATGGTAGACAGTCTCTAAATCTTCCTTGGGTTTAAATTTGTAGGGATACGGATAAAGGGTACGGATTGAATTCTTTGGACACAACTTGGTTAGATAAGTCATATTCTATAAAATGCTTAATCCAAAGGTTGAGGCTAGAACACAAGTTAAGGGACCCATTCATATTGGAAAGGTACGACTCATGAGAGATAGTTGTACCCCTATTATGAGATTTTGGTGCAACTTAAGTGGGGGTATTTTGGATATTTCCCTACCTATCCTAATAAGGTCCCACAACTTATAACCTACTTATAATGTTATTTAACCTATTATTCCATTCATTAACACTTAGAAACTCTTTTAAACACTTAAAATTCTCTCAAAAGGTTTTGGGTAAGGGGAGCTAGGGTTTCAACTATAGGATTGATTTGGGGCTTGTCTTGGTGACTTCTTTCCATAATCATCTTGGTGTAAGGCATGTTATCTTCTCTCATTTTTAATTATATCTAAAAGCATGGTTTTATGAATATTTTCATGATTGTATGATTGTGGTTTTTAAATATGAATTGGGATTTTTGATATTAAATGGTCTATTATGGTTTTCCATTGTTTCAATTATGCGTTTATATAAATTAATGGTGTTTTTGAATAATTGGATTGCATGGGAATGGTTTAATGTTAATTGGAATTGGTTTTGGTCAAATTATACCCCGAATATGTTTGAAAAAATGATTATAAAGATATGTTCATTACATTGACTACTTTTAATGGATCTCTTGCTTGTTTTAAGAACTTTCCAAAGGAATTATGCATTTTTCAAATAGTTTGGAATGGTAAATGGCTAATGTTTATGCTTATGAGGCACATGGAATCACCCAAGTGGTTTAAAATGGCAAATGGAAGGGCACTTGAAAGTTCACTTAAACCTATACATGGTTGGCTATTAATAATACTTGTAAGTAAGGACTGGTATGGTGATACCAATATTAATAGCCTTGGTTAATAAGTGGATAATTGTTTGGTTATTTCGAAATTGGTTCTAATTGGGCAATAATGGCGAGATCTGTAGCAAATTCGTAGAAGGTAGAGGTCGTGGGGGACCAAAACTGGAAACGCATATTCGCCGAGATGAGGTTGGTCTTGGTGGCCATGTGCATGATGTCAAACTATATTTTGGGGGATGTACTAGTTATCCCAATTTTTTCTTTTCTGGTCGTGCGGCTACACACACTGGGGCCTTTTCAGTAGGGGAGCTAAACCATATAGCCTGTGGGTTGTTTAGGACCAAAAAGTTACATAGCCCAGGTAAAGGTTTTAAATGTATGCTAAAACCGATCCCCTTTCCTGGCATGGTTATAGTTATATATATATGTGTGTGTGTGTGTGTATGTATGTATGGTTGTGTGCATCTGGATCATTTCACTTGGTTTTATAAATAATATTATTTTATCCTTATCCTGAGGTCATGCTAGCGTTCACCCGCTAACCCATCTACTGGTGGTTGTATACCCATGCTATGTAAGTATCGACCATTCTACTCCTTCTATATAGTGATTGACTCGAGGATCGACATTTAGACTGAAATAGTGAGCTTTTATGCTATCGAAAGGCTTCATTTCATGTTATGTATATTTCTAGACACTTTGACTTTATTTTGGATATTGATTTTATCCATGGTTGGGGGCATGTCCCAACTAAATTTTATTACTCTCTTAGTTTAAGCTTTGTGGCACTTCTATGTGTTAGAATGGGAAGGATCAGTATTGGTGTCAGCCTTAGTATTGGTATTGGTATTGAGGCTGACATCATTGGATGATATTGTTAGTTGTTCCATCATATTTCATTTTGGGAATAATTATATTTTGTTTTGAAACTTATTTGGTTATAGCCTAGTTTATGGCCTTTGGTACAATTTGATTATTGGTATGTGATGGTTGGATATTGGGTCAGTCACGGTTGTGATCCTATTCCAAATTCTTCATGTGAGCTATGATACTATTTTGTTACAATGCTCAAAATTCAGTCAACTCAGAGTAGGCGGCTAGAGTTATGGTTGGGTAACAGGAGTGGTCTTCGGTCTCGATCAGAATTAGGATGCCTATTATGACAAGGCCTCTAGTTAGGTCACGTTAAGTTGATATTAGAGACTAGGTTCATTATCAATTAGGAGTCCATAAATCCGTATTGACTAGATTCTCTTTTTGGGGTGTGTAGAGTGCCACACTCATAAGGGAGAGGCTACGAGGCATTTAGGAATGTTTTATTTCCTTGGTATTCCATTTTCAAGCTTGGAGTCTTAATACTAGAATCTTCCCTAATCCTTGTTCATTCGTCTTTCATATAATACCTCATATATATGAAACATAAGAAAATTCTTCTATCCTATCTATGGGTAATGCTGAAGGGGTGTATCCTACTTTTGGGGTTCATCTTTGATCTCACGATCCTATCTGTGATATTTTTGGAGTTCTACTAGTTGCTACTAGTCCTCTTTAAGGCAAGGTTACTAATGCAAAATTCTGTCAGTCTATTTATGTTATTGCTTAAATGGTCGCTTCTTAGGCTGAGAAAGGTGCAACTGGTGCTTTGTCCACTGAGGACAGAAGGGTTGGCCAGTTTATGAAGATGGGACCTCCCAATTTTTCTATAGTGAAGGTCGAGAAGGATCCACAGGGCTTCTTATGGAAAAGATATTTTGGGTAATGCAGGCCACCAATGTGGAGAGGGTAAACTTTATAGCTTATCAGCTTAAAGAGGTTGCATATTAGTGGTATAAAGTCTGGGAATGGGATAATGGTGGAAGAATCAGTGTCGTAGGATACTTTTTCTAAGGCCTTCTAAGATCGGTTCTTTCCCCAAGAGTTAAGGGAAGCCAAAATGGAGGATTTCGTGAACCTCAAGTAGGGGAGGATGTCTGTCAAGGAATATTCCTTGAATATTCACCAATTGTCAAGGTATGCTCCTGATTTAGTTACTGACATATAGGCAAGAATGAGGAAGTTTGCTTCTGGGTTAAATTAGGATTAGATTTTGGAGATCAAGAATGCATTACTGATCAAAGATATGAACATCTCTAGGTTGACTGTTCATATGCAATAAGTAAAGGATGAAAAAAGAAGCAGATAGAGTTTAGGGATAGATAAGGTAAGAGGAGCAGGTTTTCTAACCAGGGAGATGCTCAGTCTCAAGGTGGTCGGGATGGTGGCAAATGATAGAAAAAAGTGGGGGAGTTCTGGATCCTACTCTTCTGCAAGTGCTCCTTACCAGTCTAGTGATAGGAATCATCATGGTTGTGATAATTTCTGGGCACAGGGTGCCCAATATTAGGCAAACAAAGGTCAGTCAGTTGTTTCATGCCTTTTTTGTTGGTTCTGTGATCGTTCTCATCGGGGGTAATGAAGGAAGGGAAAAATACTTCAAGTGTTGCTAAGAAAGCCATCAGCTCAGGGATTGTCTTGTTAATAAGGTTGCTACAGGGGCAAGTAAGATTCATATGGCTTTATCTTCTAATCCTACACATGGTGGTGTTGCATCTACTTCTATTACTGCTCCTAGTTCTAGTGTTGGTCAAAATAGGTTGTATGCTTTGGTGTCTCGATAGGCATCAAAGGCATCACCTGATGTCGTTACTATTCTGTTATAATTTTTCTCTCATGAAGTATATTATTTGCTTGGACTGGGGTCCATAATCTCCTATGTCACTCCTTATATGGATGTATCTTTTACTTTTGTTCTAAAATTTATTTTGGATCCTTTCTTTATTTTTACCCTGCTAGGTGACTCGGTTGTTGCTAATAGATTCTATAAAGGGGATGTGGTATCTGTTTGTGGCAAACAAACCTTGGTGGATCTATTTGAGTTTGAAATAGTGGATTTTGATGTTAATATGGGGATGGATTGATTGCACTCTTATTACACATCCTTGGATTATTAGACTCGCAGGGTTATCTTTAGGTTCCCTGGTGAGCGGATTATAGAATAGGAGGGTGATTCTTTAGCTCCTAGGGGAGATTTATTGCTTATCTTAGATCTCGGAGGTTAATTTCTAAAGGTTGTCTTTATCACTTTGTCTGGGTTAAAGATTCTAACTCAGAAGTTTTTTTTCCAGTTAGTACCAGTGGTTAATGAGTTTCCAAAGGTCTTTTCAAAAGATTTTTCTTGTGTTTCTCTGGATAGGGAAATAGAGTTTGGTATTGACTTGGTTTTGAACACTCATCTAATTTCTATTCCTCCGCATAGAATGACTCCGACTGAGTTGAGGGAACTTAAGGAGCACCTTAAGAATCTTATGGATAAGGGGTTTATTCGTCCTAGTGTATCCCCATGGGGAGCACCAGTATTGTTTGTATGCAAGAAAGATGGTTCTTTTCATATATGCATTGACTATAGAAAGTTAAACAAGGTGACTGTCAAGAACAAATATCCTTTTCCAAGGATAGATGACCAGTTTGATCAGTTGCAAGGTGCCAAGTTCTTCTAAGATAGATCTTCCGTCTGGGGACCATAAGCTAAAGATTAGGGAGGTAGATATCCCAAAAATGACTTTTCATACTCGGTATGGGCACTTTAAGTTTTTGGTAATGTCATTTGAGTTGACTAATACCCCAACAACATTTATGGATTTGATGAACAGAGTTTTATCAGTATTTGGATCTCTTTATTATCATATTTATTGGTGACATCCTGGTTTATTCAAAGAGTAAGATGGATCATGCTAATCACCTCTGTGTGGTGTTGTAGACCTTAAAAGAACAACAGTTGTATTCCAAGTTCTCTAAGTGTGAGTTTTGATTAAATGTTGTAACTTTCTTGGGTCATATTATTTCTAGTGAAGGGATCATGGTGTATCTGCAAAAGGTTGCTATGGTGAAGAGGTGGCCTAGACCCACGACTCGATCTGACATTCAAAGCTTCTTGAGTTTAGTCAGGTATTACAAATGGTTTATGGAAAGATTTTCATCGATGGCTTTTCCTTTGACTAAGTTAACTCATTAAAAGGTTAAGTTTTCTTGGTTGGATGCTTGTAAAGTAAGTTTTGAGAAGTTGAAGGATATGTTGACTTCGACTCTAATTTTGACTTTGCCGGAAGGCAATGATGGGTTTGTGATTCGTTGTGATGCATCTCAGGTAGGTCTTGGTTGTTTTTTGATACAACATGGAAGGTAATTTCCTATTTTTCTAGGTAGTTGAAAGTGCATGAGAGGAATTATCCTAGTCACGATTTAGAGCTGTTGGCAGTTGCGTTTACTTTGAAAATATGGCGACATTATTTGTATGGTTTTCACCTAGAAATCTTTTCTGATCATAAGAGTCTACAATATATGTTCACTTAGAAAGAGCTTAATCTCAGGAAGAGGAGATGGCTTGAGCTTCTCAAGGACTATGATATGAGTCTTCACTACCACCCAAGTAAGGCTAATATGGTTGCTGATGCTCTTAGCAGGTTATCCATTGGGAGTTTAGCTCATATGTTAGAAGGAAAATGGTTATTATTGTAGGATATTCACCACTTGTATAATCTTGGAGTTCATCTCTTGGACTCCAAGGATGGTGGTATAGTGGTGCAAGAAGTGGGTCGATTATCTCTTAGTGCAGAGTTTAAGGAGAAGCAAGTGCTAGACCCTATCTTGATGAAAATCAAGTGTGCCATTGGTGGGCAAAATATAATAGTGTTTGAGATTAGTGGTGATACTACTTTACGGTGCCAAGGGAGGCTGTGTGTTTCTGATATCAACTGTTTGAGATGAAGGATTTTGGCTGAGGTGCATCAGTTGTGCTGTGTTGTTCATCCCGGAAAGACTAAGATGTATCATGATCTTAAGGAGATCTATTTATGGAATGGTATAAAAGAGGTGTGGTTGATTTTGTAGCCAATTGCATGGTGTGTTAACAGGTTAAGGTTGAGCACATAAGGCCAGGAGGGTTGTATCAAGAAATTGTTTTCCCCGAGTAGAAATAGGAAGTAATCAATATGGACTTTGTTAACGGTCTTCCTCAGTCTCGGAATTAATATGATTCAATTTGGATCTTCATGGATAAGATGACTAAGTGTGTGTACTTTTTGCTAGTGTGGACTACCTTCTCGGTGGAGGATTATGCAAAGTTGTATCTTCAGGAGATTATAAAACTGCATGGGGTGCCTGTTTCGATTATTTCTTATCATGGCACACAATTTACATCTCACTTTTGGCGATCTTTTTAGAAAGGGTTGAGGACTAAATTTAGTCTGAGTACTTCTTTTCACCCATAGACGGATGGGCAAGTGGAGAGAACTTTTCAAACATTAGACAATATGCTTCTGGCTTGTCTGATTGATTATAGTGGCAATTGGATTGGGCATCTACCTTTGGTGGAGTTTGCTTACAATAATAGCTATCATTCTAGTATTGGTATGGCCCCTTTTGAGGCATTATATGGTAGGAGGTGTAGGTCTTCTATTGGTTGGTTTGAGCTTAATGAAGTAGACATATTTTGTCCTAACTTGGTTTACCAGACTATAGAGAAGGTGAAGGTGATTTGAGAGAGTCTTAAGGCTGCCCAAAGTCTCCAAAAGTCCTATGCGGATGTTAGGTATAGAAACTTAGCATTTGAGGTTGGGGATAAGGTTTTCCTCAAGGTATCTCTCATGAATTGAGTAGTGCGGTTAGGCAAGAAAGGGAAGCCCAGTCCTCGGTATGTTAGTCCTTATGAGGTTTTGCATAGAATTGGTAATATTGCTTATAAGTTGGAGTTACCTTTTAGCTTGAGCTTGGTTCATTCGTACTTTTATGTTTCCTCGTTGAGGAAGTGCGTTGGTGATCCTTCTTTAGTTGTTCCTTTGGAAGGATTGGGTATACCAAATTCTTTGTCTTATGAAAAAGTCCCAGTTGAGATCTTGGATAGGTAAGTTCATCGATTATGGATCAAGGATGTGGCTTCGGTTAAGGTTCTTTGGTGGAACCATAAAGTGGAAGAAGCTACATGGGAAGCGGAAAAGACATGAAGTCCATATATCCGCATTTGTATTCTGCTCCTGGGATTTGTGCGGAAGGTACGTGTCTTCAACACATCTTTATTTTCAAAGTTTGTTAAAGGAAATATTAATATCATTGTCTCTTTGCTTTCAATCTTTCTCAAAGATTATAAATATGTTTGATAATGCAAATGACTCGTGCCTGTGGTTACCCCTACCTTTTCCGTCATTCGGGCACGAATATTCCTAAGGAAGGATACTGAAACACCCTAGTTGCTGTACCTTAGAAGATTTCCTAGAATTTTGGTCTCTGGACCTAATATGACTCATGGGTATGAGCCGTATGTTGGGGTGCAGATGGTATTGTCCAGTCGTATGCTGACCAGTGTTAGTTGGTGGGATGGATTTTGGTTACTAGAATAGATACGACGTAGGGGTACGAGTCAAATTGGCGGTTAAAGATCGTTTGGTTCCTTAACTTTATCTTAGACTTGGTTCTTAGGGTGGATCTGAGTACGAGTGGCTCACCATGAGCCATAATCTAGGGTAAGAGTCGTACCAAGGACTCGTATAGTGGACTACGTCTAAATTATCCTTAGGTTTAAATCTGCCAGGGATATGGATGAAGGGTATGGATCGTATACTTTGGATATGACCTGTTGGATGACTCATATGCTGGACAGTGTTTGATCCAAGGGTTGAGGATAGGATATGAGTGGAGGGTACCACTCTTATTGGAAGGGTACGACTCGTAAGGGTCAGTCGTACTCCTGTGAAGGGAGTTGGTGAAACTTAAGTGGGGGTATTCTGGATATTTCCCCACTTAATCTAATAAGGTCCCACAACTTCTAACCTACTTAAAATGTTATTTACCCTATTATTCCATTCTTTAACACTTAGAAACTCTTTTAAACACTCTTAAATTATCTTAAAAACTTTTGGGCAAGGGAAGCTAGAATTTCAACTAGAGGATTCATTTGGGGCTTGTCTTGGTGAATTCTTTCCATCAGCATCTTGGTTTAAGGCATGTTCTCTTTCCTCATTGTTAATTCTCTATAAAAGCATGGTTTTATGAATGTTTTCATGATTTCATTGATTGTATAATTTTGGTTTTCAAATATGAATTGGGGTTTTTGATATTAAATGGTTGGTTATGGTATTCCATGGTTTTAATTATGCTTTTATATGCATTAATGGTGGTTTTAGATAATTGGACTACATGGGAATGGTTTAATGGTAATTAGAATTGGTTTTGGTCATATTATGCCCCCAATGTGTTTTACAAAATGCTTATAAAGATATGTTCATTTCTTTGACTGCTTTTAATGGATCTCTTGCTTGTTTCAAAAACTTGGTAAACGAATAATGCATGGCTTAAATGGTTTAGAATGGTAAATGGCTAGTGGTTATGCCTATGGGGCACATGGAAAATCCCCCAAGTGGTTTAATATGGTAAATAGAAGGGCACTTGAAAGTCCTCTTAAACCTATACATGGTTGGCTATGCATAATACTTGCAAGTAAGGATTGGTATGACGATACCAATATTAATAGTCTTGGTTAATAACTAGATAATCGTTTGGTTATTTGGAAGTTGGTTTTAATTGGGTAATAATGGCAGGATGTGTAGCAAAGCCGTGGAAGGTGGAGGTCCCGAGGGGGACCAAATCTGGAAACTCATATTTACCGATGTGAGGTTGGTCATGGTGATCGTGTGCATGATATCACATTATATTTGAGGGAATGTACTAGTCATCCCAAGGTTTTCTTCCCTATACATGCGGCTAGATGCATTAGGGCCTTTTCAGTAGGGGGAGCTGAACCCATATAGCCTGTGGGTGGTTTAGGACGGTGAAGCTACACAACTCAGATAAAGGTTTTAAAGGCATGCTAAACTTGGTCCCCTTTCCTGGCATGGTTATATAAATGTGTTTATGGTTGTATGCATATTGATGGTTTCACTTGGTTTTATAAATGGTATTATTTTGTCTTTATCTTGAGATCATGCTAGAGTTCACCCGCTTACCCATCTACTAGTGGCTGTATATCTACGCTATGCAGGAACCGACCGTTCTACTCCTCCTACATAGTGATTGATTGGGGGATCAACATTTGGACTGAAGAAGTGAGCTTCCATTCTTTCTAAAGGCTCTATTTCATGTTATGAATATTTCTAGATGCTTTGGTTTTATTTTTTATATTAAATTTTTCCATGGTTAGGGGGATGTCCTAACCGTATTTTTTTTACTCTTTTGGTTAGAGGTTTTGTGGTGCTTCTATGGGCGGGATCGGTATTGGTGTCAGCCTTAGCATTGGAGGTATTGGTATTGAGGCTGACATTATAAGATGATATTGTTGGTTGTTCCATCATATTTCATTTTGGGATTAATTGTATTTTATTTTGGAACTTATTTAGTTATGGCCTGGTTTATGGCCTTTGGTATGGTTGGATTGTTGGTATGGGATGGTTGGACTCGGTTGGGTCGGTCGAGGTTGTGATACTATCCCAGAGTCTTCATGTGAGCTGTGACACTATCTTGTTACAATGCTCAAAATTCAACCAACTCAGGGTAGGCGGCTTAAGGTTGGGTTGGGTAATAGGGGTGGTCTCCAGTCCTGGTCGGACTTGGGATGCCCATTTTGACAAGGACCTAGGTTGGGTCGCATCAATCTTTCATCCCAACTACCTTTAAAGTTAATAACAAAGTCCCTCAACATGTCCCCTAAAGTCCAAATGGTCTGTTCTGGTTGACCATCTGTCTGAGTATGGAAAGTTGTACTGAGATGGACTTGGGTACCAAGACCCTTCTAAAAATCCTTCCAAAAGTGAGGCAAACTGAGTACCTCTATTTAAAATGATAGGCAATGGAATCCGGTGCAACTTAACCAACTCTCTGAGATAGACTCTAGCATAATCCTCTGTTGAATACAACTATGAACTGGCAAGAAATGCGTTGGATTAGTTAATGTATCTATAGTCACCCAAATTGAATCTTGTTGACGACACGTACAAGGCAACACTGTCACAAAATCCATGTTCACCACTTCCCACTTCCAAGTGGGGATGCTCCACTCCTAAAATATACCACTAGGCCTTTGGTGCTCAACTTTGACCTGTTGATAATTTGAACACTTAGCTACAAACTCTGCAATATCCTTCTTCATAAAATTCCACTAATAGATTTTCCACAAATCACGGTACATCTTAGTGGCTCCTAGATGAATAGAGTACCGTGCACCGGTTCTACTAAAATTCAATGTCTCAAACCATCAACACACGGAACACATAACCTACCTTGATAACAAAGCAGACCATTTCCTCCTTGGGAGAAAACCTCCACCCTCTAACAGCCTCCTTCAACTTAAGCAAAGTAGGATCCCTATCTTGATTTTGTTTTACTTCGGCAACCAATGAAGATTTCGAACCATTCTAAATCCTTATACTACCTTCAGCTAAATCAACCTACCAAACACCTAATCTAGCAAGCTAATGAAACTGAATGACTAACTTCTTCTTATGTCCTCCAAACTGATTAACACTACCCATAGACAATCTACTAAGGGTATCTGCCACTACATTGGCCTTTCCTGGATGATACAACACACTCATATCATAGTATTTTAACAACTCAAGCCACCTTCTTTGATGAAGATTCAAATCTTTCTATATGAACACATACTATAAACTCTTATGATCTGTGAACACATCAACATGAACCCCATAAGGATAATGTCTCTAAATTTTCAAGGCAAAGACAATAGCTGCCAATTCAAGATCATGGATAGGATAATTCTTTTCATGGGGTTTAAGCTGTCTAGAGGCGTAGGCTATGACCTTGCCTCTCTACATCAAAACACAATCGAGACCAACTCTGGAAGCATCACAATAAACTATAATTCCATCTGAACCACCTGGCAAAGCCAAGACTAGGGAAAAAGTGAGTTGAGTCTTTAACTCCTAAAAACTCTTTTCGCATGAATCTGAACACTGAAATTTGACTTTATTTTGAGTTAATCAAGAGATGGGGGAAGTAATAGAAGAAAACCCCTCAACAAACCGTCTGTAATAGCTAGCCAAACCTAAGAAACTCCTGATGTATGATAGAGAGATGTGTCTAGGATAGTTTCTCACTGCTTCAATCTTTTGAAGGTCAACTAGTATGCCATCACCGGAAACTATATGGCCAAAGAAAGCTACTAATATTAGCCAAAATTTGCACTTACTAAACTTAGCGAATAATTGACAATCTCTAAGGGTCTGCAACATGATTTGTATAATCATTCTCATTATTGGAATAGATAAGGATATCATCAATGAAGACTATGACGAACATGTCCAAGTATTGCTTGAACACCCTATTCATAAAGTCCATGAAAGCTGTAAGGGCATTTGTTATTCTGAACGACATAGCTAGGAATTCAAAGTAACTATACCGAGTTCTGAAGGCTGTCTTTGGGATGTCACATTCACTGACTCTAAGCTGGTGATAGACGGATCTGAGGTCTATCTTGGAGAAACAACTGGCATCCTGAAGTTAGTCGAACAATTCATAAATTCTGGGGAGTGGATACTTATTCTTGATTGTGACTTTACTCAACTAACGATAGTCGATGCACATTCTGAGGAACCTTCTTTCTTATGCACGAACAGGACTAGGCCTGATGAAACCCTTATCTAAGAAATCTTTTAACTGTTCCTTTAATTCCTTAAGCTTAGCTGGATCCATTCTATAGGGTGGAATAGAAATAGGTTGGGTGTCTGGAAGGAGATCTATTTCGAAGTCAATTTCCATCTCAAGAGAAACTCCAAGAAGATCTTCAGGGAACACATCTAGAAATTCATTTACTACTAGAACTGACTCAAGACTCGAAGCCCCAAAATTTGAGTCTTTGACTCGAACAAGATTGTAAATACACCCCTTGGATATCATCTTTCTTGCAATAAGATAGGAAATAAACTGACATTTAGGTACTAAATTACTAACCCTTCATTCAATAACTAGTTCTTTAGGAAACTAAAACTGAACGAATCTATTTCTACAGTCAACTGAGGCTTAACATAAGTGGAGCCAATCCATGCCAAGAATGACATCGAAATCAGTCATCTCTAACTCCACAATATCAACTAAAGTGATTTTCTGAGATATTATGATCGGATTATTTTTTATACCTACCCGATTATAATAGTACCCACGGGGGTAGACACTGAAAAAGGTTCTGCTAACATTTCAGGATCGACACCAAAGTTGATAGGTATATAAGGAGTCACAAAAGAAAGTGAAGCTACGGGGTCTAATAAAACATAAACATGAAGATGAAAGACCTATAACGTACCCGTAACCACATCAAGAGAAATTTCCTGATCTATTCTGGCGCTGCCCATTGGTTGAACTGGAAGTGGCACCTTGATGAGTCGGGCAACTGACTAGAGCTATAAAACAATTAGACTGACCCTACTGTCTAGCTCCTGGGCAATCCCTAAACCTACGGCCTAGCTTTCCATATCCAAAATACATATCACTACCAGCTTTACACTCAGCGTGATAATTCCTACCATATTTCTAGCAAAGAGGATTAGTATGACCACTGTTCACACTGCCCTGGGACTTAGAGCTTAGTGCCCTATCTCGAATATCTTGCCTGAACTTAGGCACTGGAGCACTATCTAAAGATGGAGCTAGGATGAAAATTTCTGACGAAAATAAGAATGATTACCATTTTCTGACCTTGGCAGAGAAAAGTCAAAACTACCTATTCTGGCCCTCTTATTATCTCTCTCCTTCTCCTTATGATTCTCCTTCTCAAACTACTGAGCATAAACCATGAGTCCAGATAGGTCTATCTCCTTAATCAACATGGTGGTGCTACACTCCTTAATCACACTATCAGCTACACTAGATACAAACTTACACATTCTGTACCAATTATCCACCACCATAGTAGGGGCATACCTTGCTAATTGAGTAAACTTATGCGAGTACTCCTTCATACTTATATTACCCTACTTCAAATTGATGAACTCCTGAACCTTAGCTTCGCTCAACTCTTGTGGAAAGAACCAGTCACAAGGAAAGCCATGACAAACTCCTCCTACTCCATAGGCTCTATTTTCATACCCTTGTCTTCCTTTCACTACTTAAACAAGGTGTACTCTCACTCGAAGTGACGCCCATGATATTTGTCAATTTCTGTACCATGTTCAAAAATATGTGGACACATCATAATATATCATAATACATATGTGATGCATCTAATCAACATATAAATATAGCCTAATTGGTGTGGACACATAGTAGGAGTATTCAAATATTCACAATCTAAGTCCTAACCCTTCACAAATTTCACAAACAGATAAAAAATTGGAACTGGGATAAAATAATACCGAATCCATACAATCACAGACAAAAAATAATACATGTTATCACTATATCTAAAGCTTCTATCTTAGGACATGTCAGAATTTAATAAATATAATCCTTATAACCACCTTGACCACCATCTTTACCAGCCTAAGCACCATTCCTACTAACTTGTCTTCCACCTTAGATGCGTTGGTTTCCACCCCTAGCTTGGCCACTACACCCACTTTGTAGATGGCCCCTACCATTTCTTCCACCTCCAAAACTTGTCAAGACTAGAGCAATAGAATTTGTTTGCTAAGTAAACTGATCAACATGCAAGAAGTTAGAATTACACCATATGATGTAGCCTAAACCCCCACACTATTGTCACTTAATTCCCAAGGTAGACCTCTAAACTGAAGAGGACAAAGGTGTATAATTAACGGTATGGGAAAGATGCTAGATGAAATTGGATGGGCACCCTATAAACATTGGCATGGCTGAATGATAAAGCCGAGACAAATTATGACACTTTGAGAAAGTGTCGATGGATTGGCCTGAGGTTTGGTCCTTTTTCTCTTCTGCCTTTACCTTTCCCTACTTCTTAAGTTCCTCAACCCTCATAGTAAATTCAACATCCTAAAAGGACTTACCAAACCCAACCATAAATAAGCTAGTCAATTAGATCCTAGAGTTTAGACCCTTCACGACGTTCCTAATCTGCTCTTCTTCTGAGGTAATCAATTATAGTGCATAGTGGTACACAACATGAAATTTGGCCTCATAGGCCAGCATGGACATATTTTCCTACTTAAATCTCAAAAACTCATCTTTATTATGATCAATATAAGTGCAAGGAACTTATTTCTAAAGGAATATTCTAAAATTCTACCCAGTTAGCAAAGATATGGCATCCTTACACTCTACAAATAACTTCTTCTATTATTTGCCTTCGACCTACAACTGAAAAGAACAAACACCACACCATATTTTTAATAATAACCATCTTGTGTATACATTCATGACAATCTTTAAAAAACTCAAATGCATTCTCAGATTGTGTACCTCAGAATATTGGGGTTTTTATTTTCATAAACTTGCAGAATAGTCCTTATTCATCATCAGTTATCAATGGCCCAAGTACGTATTCGAGATACACCTTTATTTTAGAGCCTTCATTTATTTTTGGTACTACAATAATGACATATGGTAAGGCTAGGGTGGGAAGGCCGAAATAACTAGAGAGTAGCTAGTGCCAGCAAAGCTACTCAAAAATCTTAACACTTGTTGAATTGCTTCCACAGACAAAGGCACCAGGGCTGCATTATTCAATGTTGGTACTATATTCCCTGGGTTAATAATCTCTTTCATCTCAACTACCACTTCTTTATTTTACGCAAGATTTGGGGTATTTTATTATTGGGGAGAGGACGATGATCTCTATCTTGCCGATCTCCCGGGTACCTGTACTCCACCCCTAATAGGCATTATTCCCTATCCTTCTATCTTTGCTCTACCATTAACTTAAGTCCAGCTTCGGACTGGTCTGCATTGGCTTGTGTGGGTGTGATAACTATGAGTACAACTGCTACAGTTGTTGTTGGTTTGGTAAAATGGGTATTCACCACCTACGAATAAGAGTGAATGAATTAAATACCAATTTGGATCATAAGATACTAATTGGAATCAAGCAATAACATAAAAGAAAGAAGGATTAGGATTTTTTATAAATCTTTGTAGCCTCCCAAAGAAAAGTAAAAACTCTCTATATCATTCTATAGGATTCTACTAGACCTATTCTTGTACGATGAGATCTACGAACCTAGTGTTCTGATACCATTTTTGTTACGATCCAACACGTAATGATGGGTACCCACCCTAACCTATGGTGGGAGAACCATACTAATCTCAACCCTCACTAACTCAAGTGTTAGTTTCACATTCATCTTATATTAATCCATAGTTTTAAACCAGTGCAAAAGAGTATTCATTTAGTAACTTAAACTAACTGACAAACCAATATCACAAACAAAAACTAATAGAGTGCAGAAACATCTATTTATTACATCCCCGGGACCTAAAGTCTTTGTACAAGTACATCTAAGAATACCAAGTCTAAAAGATAAATGACTATCCCAAACAAGGAATGAATAAGAATGTATTAGTTCTAAAATAAGAAACGTGAACAATGATAAAAAGATCCAGAGGCTGCCCGATCATAGTGCTCAGCCTCGAAACTCAGTCTGGTACCACTTGCTAAAGGTGAGGTTTTGTCTCTAATATCGAGGAATGCTCTTCACTCTAAAAAAAGGAGAGCGCATGTAGCATTAGTATAATAATAGTTACCGATAGGCATTATAGGTTGACTCAACTAGAAGCCATACGGATAAGTAAATTAAATAGATATTAAGCAATTATCATAGAACTTATAATCAAAGACACTCAATAAATTATTCCATTCACTTTATAAAGAATACAATACCATAATCATGCATATTTACCCAATCAAATTTGGCAACAAGTTTCATCACAACATGTGATAATAACTAAACACTCAAGCATACGAATAAAAGTATGAATGCAATATGTACGCATCATCTCTTTCTCTTCTCATTCTCATCAACATCAATATCATATCATCAATATCATAATCATTACCAATCTTATGAACATTATGGATTATATTTCATATCATCACCATCGCCGTCAACTCAACATATCAATATGAATGAACATGAAATATAGTCCATAATCATAAGTTCTGCTTGATAGACTTCAGACATTCAATTCACATAAACACACAGAGTCAAGCAAGTCTAATTGCTATAGTAAATTGCAACCAACCTCGTTTTCTTGCTCAAATTTACTTCTAGGTCACAAGCTTTCCTTTTCTTTACCTTTCAATCTGTTTGTGATCTGAAACAATAATATTATACATTATTCAATCATTTAAACCCTTTATCCATAATTTCCCTTACTTCACCATCAATGGTTTTTCTACTTCTTAAACCTTATGAACTTAATTTGAATTAGCATGAACAATTGCAATTCTATATTATTAGTGTTTTCTAACACCTTAGGATCATTATCTATTGATTTTATACTTAATTCCACCAATTTTATTTAATTTTACAAAATTGGACTAAATCCTAAATTTTGCCATAAATCATTTTCTACTGATTTGCAGAGGTTATAGGAGTAATTTTTATTTTAGAATGTAAGAACTTACCTCCAAAGATGAAAAACTCCTAACCTTTACAGAAAATTACTTTCTCCAGAGCTTTCTCAGATTTTTTAGAAAGTGGGGAATGAAAAACATTTTTGGATTTTTAAACCTATCAAATTCTGTGTATAACCGCTACAGCAGTTAAATTACCACTTCAGCGATTGCATTACTGCTACAATGGTTCCTCGATGTACTGTAGGCTACTTCTGCAGTAGTGCCACTACAATAGTTACCTTTTCCGCTACAACGTCAAAGGTAGAAAATTGGGACCTCTCTCTAGCCTTATCCATTTCACATATTTCACAAAATATGACATTGAAAAATAACCTCTCCATGATAAATATTATAATTGGAGATCTATAACTCTATTTTGAGTGTTTAAAGTTGCTACAGGCTCATAAACTCATTGACTATCTAAAACTTGAGTCAAACTTTAACATTGATACTCATATTAGTACCAGATCTTTATACTAACACACTCTTAAAAATTATTCAATCCTACACTAACCTTGAATTCTCAAAAAGATCAGCTAAGGTAAGACTAAGTACAAATTTTATCGAATCTTTTAGTGTAACAACAATTTGAATCATTACAACAACATACTTTAAACTGGTTGCAGAAATAATTGACCTATGTTTATGGATAGATCTATTAGTGTGTGGTGAAACTGGAAGAATTGGTAGAAGAAGGAATCAAGTTAGGCACATGCCTAAGTTATTCCGCTTTTCCAGCAACTACACAAGCAATTTAGAATGATTGAGAAAATTTTAGGATACATAAGACATCTACACCAAAAATAAATTTAGGGATTGAGGGGAAAATTTGGAAAAAGGATTTTTTAGAGAACATGGGACCTTGGATTCAACACCATTCCCACCCATACATAATTAACGTCACTACTTCCCCTTCCTTCATTTCATCCTCACTGAAACTCTACCTAATATCCACCTTAATAAGCATGAAACCACCCTAAACCACCACCAGCTTAACAAAAAAAATAGAGCCATTGAGGTTATTTATATGTCAGTTGTCAAGGAAGCTCCAAAACCTGATCCATTCCCAATCATTAACCATAAGTATAAAAATAAGTGATTTTTGTAAAAACAAAATATCTTAAAAAGAAACTAACCCCTGAAGATTGCATTAATATTTCCAGATTTTAAAGTTAAAAAATTAATCGTTAAAAGTCTGTTTAGTCTAAAATATAATAAGGATATATTTAAAAAATCAACCTCATGAGGTCATGTCAGTTTTATTTAAGTTTGTTTTTCATAGTTTTTTTATAGTGCAACTCAAGTTCCTGACCAATGTGTAGTATGTGATCCCTACCTACCTATTATGGTGGTACTTTCTTGAAATATAGTTCCCCTTCTATAAGGTATATGTTGACAGTGAGCTTGGCAACGTGCCCAATTATAGTTGCACCTGATTAGTGTAGTATTTTAATATGTCCTATTTGTAATTGTAGCCTTTTAATAAATAAGAATCTTATGGAATATTCTAGAAGTGTGTAATGAAAAGATCTCTTTTCTCTTCTTTTTTTTTTTCATTTTTTCTCTCTTTTACACTCTTTTAGATAGGGTTTCCAATGAAGAAAATTATGCCAATTTGGTTGATCTCTTCATCTAACATGGTATTAGAGGTTGGAATCGATTAGTGCTCATTGACAGCTATCAACCAATACTACACTCAACGTATTTATCCAATGACATTCACTGGCGATGGGTGTTGTTTTCAATGATATTCCTTAATATTTAACGAACAAGACCACTTCTTCAAGTTATCTAATAAGAATGATACTTGCTATGATTTTTACATATCGAGTATTTGTCTATGTTATTTGCTTTGTGTCACGACCCAAAAACAAGGGTCATGATGGCACTTATTGTGGCAAACCTTTACAAGTAAGCCTATCACCCAAACTGATATACAAAGGGGAAAATATAGAAATAACCCAAGGCAAGGCTTTTAGAACAAAGCCGAACCATACAAATACAATATGAAATGGAACACACAACCAAAGATATAGCAAACTCTGAAAACCAGGTGTCAATAGTGTAAGAACTACTAATACAATCCATGAGTCAAATACATCAGAATATCCAATAGGGAACAGTATCAGTCTCTAAGTACTAGTAAAGACATAAACTAGTACAGAAAGATAGAAGTGGACCTAGACGCATGAAAGTCCAACTGCTACCATGAACAACGCAGAAGGCACCCAATATGAAGCCACATGAGATACACCCGCACAAAAATTTGCACTGAAAGGGCAAAGTAGGTATGAGTACAGTCCACTTGTACTTAGTAGGTATCATAGACCAATTGAGCAAAGTCAAAAATAAAGCATACAAAAAAAACACTTAGGGCACGTCACCTGCAATCATAAAATGTCCCAAAATGGTAGCCCATACCTCTTGCACTAACAGTTCTATAATATCCATATACATCAAAGAACTAGAAACATAATACAAGTATAGATTTATACTATATATAAGCAAAGAAAACGGGAACATTATATATGAGTACATCAAGTACAAGTAAGGGGAGATAGAATAATGGATAGTAACAAGTCAACAGAATATAGAATCACATAAGGTGAACACAATAAGAATGATGATGCAATGCATAAGGTCATCGCACAACCTCTGTATATACCTATAGAGCTAAAGCTTCCCAAAGTAGGACCAATGAGGGAGAGGGGTCGTCAATCAATATACAATCCATATATCATATCTTCTCTAAAGAACATCCTTCGGGGAGGGTTTTATAATATATCACATTTTATGTCATAAAAAGTGTTGCCAGTGTTTCTCAATATTTCCACAGTGGTATCGTTGCTTCACGAAAGATTATGATGATGTAATGCTCACAGCCAACTAGAAAGAGTATGTCCACAACCAACCACAAAGAGTGTGTCCACAACCAACCACTATGAGTATTCCCACATTGAATCAATATACCATTATGTGAGCCAAATATCCACTTATTAGTTCTAACCATTCACACTTTTTACATGATTCATATGCGAATTACGTATGAATACATCACAATACATAATTGATACCACAATATGCTTTTTATCAAATAAAACACAATTATGCTCATATACAAAGGCTATCAACATCACTCAGGACCCTTTACGATCACATATAGCACATAATTTAACAAATCCACCAATTACATCACATATAGGCCCCCACATGGGAACAACACAATAAGATAGCCATTTTCAAGATTGGTTCCCACACCCTTAACATGTATTTTGTATTAATATTAACTACCCAACCTAGTTTGAAAGAAGTTAAACCATAACCTATCTCGAAGGTCAAAACCGGTTCGCAATACTTTAGCCATAATCTTACTTCCCGCGAACGAACCTAAAATTAACTAAATCATCAAAATATAAAATCTACATGTCAAAAGAAAGCCAACTATGTCCATATTTCCTTGTTTTGTGTCAAGGTCAAAACGGACTCTTGGAATGAGTTTTTGAAAAAGAAAGGCAGAATTGTAACTTTGTGCCAAAAATATGTTTCCCATACTTTTAGCAGTCTACATTTAAAAACCTAAGAAAAAATGAGTTAAAAATGAGGTCCAAATCAAACAAAACCCATTTTAAAACTTTACCTGGTAAAATCTTTGAAATTCATTTAGAAATAAAGAATCGAAGTTGTTTTGAAGATGAAATTCAAGGGAAATAGTTAATTATAGGATTAGAAACTAATTCAAGTAAAAAGGAGAGGAATTGGGGTTTAAATTGGTGAAATACACTTTTTAGGCCTTATGGGCCAAAATCCCCAAATTTCATACTTAATTTATGTTTAAAACAAGAATTTAAGGTTAGAGAAGGAAGAAATTAGTTGAAATGAGTGTAATGTAGCATACCCAAGCTTAGAAATGGAGAAAGTTGCTCAAAACCACGAAACCCTATGCTCTAAGTCACAAAAATGGTAAAAAATGATGAAAACATGGGTATGTATAGCTAATTCTCGCGATCACAGATTAGGATCGCGATCACAGTACCTTTCCTAACAGAGGTGTCTCGATCATAGACAAGGATCGTGATCACGATAGTTCCCTTGTTGGTGGAATCACAATAACGACCCAAGGATCGTGATTGCAGGTGCACCAGAAAATGGTTGCACCAATTGGGGACTTAGTATAATTCCAAGTGTCCACGAGCCCCTCGGGATTCATCCGAAATCCTGGAATACAGACGAACTATGCTACCCTATAAAATTCAATGCTCCAGACTCAATGATGATATTAGATTTTCGAAATAATGTCATTTTCACAAAGTTACCACCCATTAATCCAAAATCACAACTTTTCAAATCGAGGGTCGAAATGAGATTTAAAGGCTATAAATCACGCTAACCATGTTAGTACTCAAAAATCGATGTTTAGGATCTATTGCCGAGTCTATTTTTGCCATCTGTCTCACGGATCCAAAGATATCAACATAAATTACCTATAAGGCGCTCAAAGCAGCCAAGAACTACAAAATCACATAAATGGCACCAAAATACATCGGGAACTGTGCCAATCATCCCCATACCCTAGAAATACCGCACCATAACCATGGGGAGGGGTAAAATAGTCAAACCACATAAAAACACATATTTTACATATTTTATAAAAATTCAAGTCGTTATATCTTTTAGTACAAAAAATCGTGTTCATCCTGAAACTAAAGCAAGAGAAATAGATGATTCAACAAAGAGCTCGAATAAGAATTATGCATGCCAGAATCGACCTCCCAAGTAGCCTCATCTATAGGGGCCTCCACTGGACCTTAACCATAAAAATAATTCTAGAGAGCAACCTTCTGACATCCCTAGCCAATATCGAGACTGGCTCCTCAACAAATGACAGTCTCTCATCTAATTGAATCAACTCCTAATGAATGACATGAGATTCATTCGGAATGTAACAGCGAAGCATAGAAATATATAAAACTACATTAACAACTAATATAATAGGGAAAAGGTAACTTATAAGCCACATCACCAATATTCCAAATAATCTCAAATGGACTAATATACCTAGGGCTAAGCTAGTCCGTCTTCCCAAACCTCATCACACCCTTTATGGGTGAAACTCAAAGGAAAACAAAATCACCAACACCAAATCTTAAGGCACGATGTCTATGATTAGCTTAACACTTCTGCCTCCTCTGAGCAGCTCAAAGTCTATCCTGAATGATCCAAATTCTATCAAAAGACTCATGAAGCAAGTTTGTACCTCGAGGTATAATCTTTGAAACCTAAAACAAACAAACTGGAAAGAGACAACGCCTACTATAACAAGCCTCAAATGAAGCCATATAAATATTGGAATAGTAGCTATTATTATAAGAAAACTCCGCCAAAGTTAAACGCTGCTCCCACTAGCCACTAAAATTGATCACACAAGCGCGAAGCATATCTTCCAAAACCTGGATAGTCCGCTCTAATTGACCATCAGTCTAGGGGTGAAATGCTGTGCTAAGGTCAACTCTAGTACCCAACTCATCCTGAATAGTCTTACAAAAGTGAGAAGTGAACACAATACCCCGATCTGAAATGATAGACACTGTCATACCATAGAATTGCACGATCTCTCAAATGTAGATATAGGCCAGCCTCTCATCACAGAAAGAGACTTACACAAGAATAAAATGCGCGGACTTGGTCAATCGATCCATGATGACCCAAAAATTATTAGATCCATGGAAAGTTTTAGGCTACCTGGTCACAAAATTTATAGTGATCCGTTACCATTTCTACTTAGGAGTAGGTAATCTCTGAAGTAGTTCACTAGGTCCTTATGCCACCCCAACAATAATGTTGCCTCAAATCACGATATATCTTAGTCACTCCCAGATGGATGGAATACCTAGAACAATGAGGCTCTTCTAAAATCAATCTAATTAAATCACCCACTCTCGTTATACAAACTTGGCCCTCAATCCTTAAAATACCATCAAAATCAAGTGACGCTTCCTTAGCCTTACTATTTAACACCTTGTCCTGAATCAACCTTAACCCAATATCATAAAACTAATAAGCTTAGTTTGCTCCATCAAGGATGACCTAGCCTCCAAAAACGCCAAAACACACCCAGGTGACAAAATATAAACCCTAGCTATCTGGTTAACAAAAAATGAACCTCTAAGGCCAAACGCCTCTTTTGGGTGAAAAGATGTGCCAAGCTACCCATGCTAGTCGACTTCTGGCTCAAGGTATCTACAACCACATT
Source organism: Capsicum annuum (assembly GCF_002878395.1). Classification (NCBI taxonomy): domain Eukaryota; kingdom Viridiplantae; phylum Streptophyta; class Magnoliopsida; order Solanales; family Solanaceae; genus Capsicum; species Capsicum annuum. Next base: position 508,220 of record NW_025854636.1, read on the forward strand.
AGCATTGCTCGGATGTTAGAGAATAGTTAAGATATAATCCTTAAAAAACTCAAGCCAATGACACTGCCTTATATTAAGATCCCACCGGGTGAAGAAGTATTGAAGGCTACGATGATTTGATAAAATCTCACAACTAACTCGATACAAGTAGTGCCTCCATAATTTCAAAGAAAAAACAACCTCACATAAGTTCAAATCATGGGTAGGGTAATTCTACTAATGGGGATTCAACTGATAAGAAGCACAAGCAATCACTGTACCCTCCTGCATCAACACAACACCTAACCCAATACCTGAAGCATCACAAAAGATAGTAAAACCCACGCCCTCCTTGGGCAACGTTAAGATAGGAACTAAAGTTAAAAAATACTTTAAGCCTCTGGAAGCTCACCTCACAAGCATCAGACCACTTATAGGAAATCTTCTTCTGGGTCAACTTGGTTAGTAGAGCTGCAATGGATGAAAAACCCTTAACAAAACGCCAATAATTACCTGCTAAGACAATAAAATACAAATCTCGATGGTTGAAGTAGGACTATCCCAATCATGAATTACTGCAATCTTGGTTGGATCAACCATAATACCTGCCTTAGCTACCACATGACCAAAGAAAGAAACAGACTCTAACTAAAACTCACACTAAGAGAACTTAGCATACAACTTCTCATCCTTTAATATTTGAATCAACAACAACAATAATAACAATAACAAACCCAATATATTTATACATAGTGGGGTCTGGGGAGGGTAGAGTGTTCGCAGTCCATACCACTACCTCTAACGAGGTAGAGAGGCTGTTTCTGATAGACCCCCGACTCAAGATAAAAGGCAGTATAAGAGGCAGTATACAAAAAAAACATCAAAAGCATAGAACATGATAAAATAACATAGATACGACATCCACAAAAAGTACCTTTCCAAACAAAGGACACCACAAATCCCCTACCTACTAACTATAACTCAACCACACCCTTAGCCCTCTATCCTGATATTTTTCCTCCATATCTTCCTATCTAGGGTCATGTCCTCAGTTAGTTGTAATAGCTCCATGTCACGTTTAATCACTTTTATCCAGTATTTCTTTGGTATACCCCTACCTCGCTTAAAACCTTCTAAGGCCAACCTCTCACACCTACGAACTGGGGCATCTGTGCTCCTCTTCATCACATGACCAAACTATCTCAACCTCACTTCCTACATTTTATCCTCCATTGTTACCACTCCCACCTTCTCCTTAATAATTTCATTCCTAACCTTATCTGTCCTTGTGAATCCACACATCTAACGCAACATTCTTATTTTCACCACCTTTAACTTTTGGACATGAGAATTCTTAATCGACTAATACTCTGCTCCATACAACATAGCAGGCCGGACTGAAACTCTATAGAATTTTCCTTTAAGCTTGGGGGGCACCTTTTTATCACATAAAATTCCCTAAGCAAGCCTCCATTTTAACCAACTTGCCCTAATATGGTGAGAGACATCCACATATATCTCTCCATTCCCCTGAATCATAGACCCGAGATACTTAAAACTATCCCTCTTGCAAACCGCCTGAGAATCCAACTTTACTACTACCTCCTCCTCAAATCTCGAGTTATTAAACTTGCACTCCAAGTACTCTGTCTTGGTCCTACTCAATCGGAAACCTTTAGACACTAGGGTTTCTCTCCAAATCTCCAGCTTATTATTAACCCCTTATCGCAATTCATCAATCAAAACTATATCATCCGCAAAAGGCATACATCAAGGCACCTCACCTTATATATTTCGCGTCAACACATCCAACACCAAAGCAAATAAAAATGGACTAAGAGTTGATCCCTAGTGCAACCCTGTCAATACTGGGAAATGCTCAAAATCTCCTCCCATTATCCTTATCCGGGTATTCTCCCCCTCATACATGTCCTTAATCGTTGTGATGTACGCCATCAAAACTCCCCTCACTTCCAAGCATCTCCAAAGAAACTCCCAAGGGACCCTGTCATACGCCTTTTCCAAGTCTATAAACACCATATAAAGATCCCTCTTCCTCTCTCTATACTGCTCTACCACTCTCTATACAAGGTGAATTACCTCATTCGTGGAGCGACCAGGCATAAAACCAAATTGGTTCTTTGAAATAGACATAAACTTCCTCAACCTCCGCTCCACCAGCCTCTCCCAAATCTTTATCGTGTGAGTCAACAACTTAATACCCCAGTTGTTGTTACAACGCTGAATCTCACCCTTGTTCTTATATAGAGGAATCATCATGCTCCATCTCCACACCTCGGGCATCTTTGCTGACTTAAAAATATTGTTAAACGAATTGGTTAGCTACCTCAACCCTGATCCACTAGAGAACTTTCAAAAATCCACCAGAATCTCGTCAGGCCCCGTTGCCCTGCCCCTTCGTATCTTACGAATAGTCTCATTGATCTTTTCTTTAATATCTGAATCACAATCCAAAAATTCTCCTCATGATCAGCCTTACTATTGAAATAAACAAAGATATCATCTATAAATAATAACAAAAGAGTCAAGATACAGTCGACACACCCAGTTCATTTACTCCATGAACGTTGCTGGGGTATTAGCCAACCCAAAGGACATGACCAAGAACTCATAATGACCATATCGAGTCCAAAAACCTATCTTCAGAATATTCAAAGCTCTAATCCTCAACTAGTGATACCTAAATCTCAAATTAATCTTCCAAAAACATCACAACACCCTAAAACTGATCAAATAAATCATCAATACAAGGAAGATGATACTTATTCTTAAACTTTACCTTGTTCAACTGCCAATAATCAATACATATATGAATAGACCCATCCTTCTTCTTGACAAACAAAATGGGCACACCCCAAGGTAATAGACTAGGTCGGATAAATCCCTTGTCCAATAACTCCTATAATTGATCCTGTAATTCATTTAACTCGACTGGGCCATCTTATACGAGGAATGGAGATGGTCATGGTGCCTGGCTCAACATTAATAGTAGAATCAATATCATGATCTAGAGGCATACCTGGTAAATTCATAGAAAACACATCCATGAACTCACAAACACCACAAACAAACTCTACAAGAGGAGATAAAGTAATACCGGTATCACGAACATGAGCTAAATAAGATAAACATCACCTCTCAACTAATAGACAATCCTAAACATAAGATATAATCCTCTTAGGACCTGAATAAAGCACATTCTTCTACACTATCATCGGCACACCCGGTGAAACTAAGGTCACGATCTTAGACAAATAATCTAGGATAGTCATGATAAGTAGCTAACCAATCCATTCCAAAAATAACATCAAAATCAGCCATATCTAACACCAACAAATTTACCCAAGTCTCACATCTAGAGAAAGTCATGACATAAGACTGGTACACTGACCCAACACTAAAGAATCTCCTACTGGGGTTGATACACGAATAGGCATGGCAAGAGGTTCATTAACAAAATCAAAACTTGAAGCAAAATATGCTGACACGTAGAAGAAAGTCGACCTTAAATTAAATAACACAGATATAGATCTAAAATAAACAGGGATGAAACTTGTGATCACAACATCAAAAGCCTCTGTCTTTGGTGTGGAGGGTATAGCATAGTATTATCCATGACCACTAAATGGCTGAGTAGCCCTACGACTACCACTACTAGTTTTACTAACTCTGCCTCTCACACTTCTAATATAACCCCTACCTCTCACAACAAAAGTAGGAGTAGCTCTAATCACACGGTAGGGACAGTCTTTGTCCATATATCTAATCTCACCACACATATAGTAACCTCTATGGACCGACTCAATAGGGGAAGGTACAATTGGGCCCAGATGGCCACCCTAAATTACTAGACTAGAAGACCTATTAGACAAACTCTATAAGGTTGCCTAGACCAGTCTACCATGATACCCACAAGAACCTTTGAAATCTCTACCTCGAGAACCTTGACCTCTGAAATCACCAAAATAATGACCCTTTTTGGAGCATCCCTGGGGTGCTCAAAGAATACCCTCAATCATCTTAGCATGATCCACTATACTAAAAATAGACACTCCAAATAAAACTATCTAAGACATATCCAACTAATGAGAGACATACAAACCCTTCACAATCTTTTGCATCTTCTTAGACTCGATAGAAATACTGGCATAAAAATATTTGGACTAGGCATGAAAGTATGCCTCATACTTGTAACAGTCATGGATCCATGTGCCAGGTGATCAAACATATTTCTCATCTGATCAGTCAGACTGTAAGGCACAAACCTCTCTAAAAAGGCATTAGCAAATCGATCCCAAGTCTTCAAGGGAGAATCAAGAGGTCTACAACCAATAAACGGCCTTCACCAATCTCTAGTAATATCTTTCAACTGATAAGTAGTATAAGCAACGTCATGTAACTCAAGGAAACCCAAATTATACAACTTTTCTCAATAATTAATTAGGAACTCACAGGCATCTTCATCCACAACACCAATAAATCTAATAGAACCTAAATAAGTAAATCTCGCAAACCTCTTTTGATCCTCAGAAGACATAACTATACTTATAGAAAGAGGAAACATGGTAAATCTGGCAAGATAAGATGCCATCTAAGGAGGTAACATTGATGAAGGTTGAATGCGCAACCTCAAAATACCATACTCAGATATCGGTGCTGAAATAGAAATAGTACTTGGGGTCTAAGAAGTACCCAAAATAGAAGCAAGTTCAACTGGAGTATCCATACTCAGGACTGGAGGAACACCCAGCATAACTAAAGGAGAACCCTCTAAATAGGTCAGCAAATTCACTAATAGCCACTCTAAGACAAGGGAAGAAGAACTCGGAGAAACTAAAGTAGAACCCATACCTCCAACATGCTCAACAAGAGGCTAAGGGTAAAGTCCTCTAGCATTACTCATAGACAGGGATGATTCATTGGCCCGTCCACTCTCTCGAGCCTCGCCCTTTGGATTATGGCTCTATATCTTTGAACCTGAGAGATCTATTCAACATTATATATGCAAAAATAGTAAAACATAAGTCAGAATAGAAGGTATGAAAGAGATTCACATAATAAGGAACAAAATAAGGGAAATCTTCCTAAAGATATCCTATAACCCTCAAAAATAGATATGAGCGTCTATGTACCAATTTGCTACACTCTATTAGATATCCCATTCTTACATTGTTAAGAATAATGAACCTGGATTTGAATTTTTCATGACCCAAAAATAAGGATCATGATGACACTCATCAGACGAATCTTGATAAGTAAGCCTATTACCCAAACTGATACACAAGGGGAAAAGACAGAAATAACCCCTAGAGAAGGCTTCTAGAACAAAGTCAAACCATACAAATATAATATAGAATCGGAAAATACTACAAAATATATTATGCCAAACTCCCAAAAATAGGTGTCAATAGTGTAAGAACACTATTAATACAATCCATGAGTCAAATACATTAGAATATCCAATAGGAAAAATATATGTCTCTGAGTACTAGTAAAACATAAACTAATATCAAAAGATAGAAGTAGACCCCAGATGCATGAAAGTCCAAATTCTACCATGAACAAATCAGCGGGCACCTAAAAATAAGCCATATGAGATGCACCCACACCAGAATCTACACCAAAAGGGCACAATAAGGATGAGTATGGTCCACTTGTACTCAATAGGTATCATAGGCTAATCTAGCAAAGTAGAAAATAAAGCATACAAAATACACCTTAAGGGCACATCACCTACAATTAGAAAATGTCCTACAATGATAGCCCATACCACTTGCACTAATAGTTATATAATATCCATATATAATACAGCAAGGCACCAACAAAAATACAAGTATATGTTTATACCATACATAACCAAAGAAAAGGGTAAAAACATATATGAGAACATCAAGTACAAGTATCAAAAGATTAAACAATGGATAGGTAACAAGTCAATAAAATATACAATCACATAACAAGCACAATAAGGTAAACACAATAATAATAATGATGATGATGATGATAATGTAATGCACGAGGTCATCAGACAACCTCTAAGACTATCATACAGCCTCTGTATATACCTATAGAGCTAAAGCTTCCTGACGTAGGACCCATGGAGGGTTCATCAACCCATACACAATCTATATATCATATATCCTTTTTGTCATATCCTTCAGAGAGGGTTTTAAAAGATGTCATATTTTGTATCATAATAAGATGATGCCAGTGTTTCTCAATATTTCCACTGTGGTACCATTGTTTCATAAATAATTATGATGATGTAATGCTCACAACCAACTTCAAAGAGTATGATCCAAATATCCACTCATGAGTTCAAACCATTTATGAATTTACATATAATTCATATGCCAATAAACTATGAATACATCACAATACAAAAAGGTACCATAATATGCTTTTTCATCAAACAAAACATAATTATTCTCATGTACACATGCTATCAACATTACATAGGACCCAATACAGTCACACATAGCTCATAATATAACAAATCCACCAATTACATCACATATAGGCTCCTACACAGGCATAACATAATAAGATATCTATTATTCATGATTATTTCCCTCACTCTTAACCTACATTTTGTATCAACATTAGCTACCCAACCCAGTCTGAAAGAAGTTAAGTCATAACCTACCTTGAAGGTAGAAATTGGTATATAACACTTCAATCCACAACCTTAATTACTACAAATGCACCTGGAATAAACAAAACCATAAAGGTCTAGGATCTACGTGTCAAAAGAAACCTAACAATACTCATATTGCCTAGTTTCAAGTCAGGGTCAAAATGGACCCCCAAAATAGATTTTTTCAAAACAAAAAAGGCAAAATCATAACTTTATTTCAAAAATATATTACCCATACTTTTAGGAGTCTACATCTGAAAACCCAAGCAAAAATGAGTTAAAAATAAGGTCCAAATTGAAGAAAAGCCATTTCAAAACTTTATTAGATAAATTCATTGAAATTAATTTAAAAATTAAGAATCAAAGTTATTTTGAAGATAAAATTGAGGGAAATGGATAATTATAGGATTAGAAACTCACTTAAGTGGAAAAGGAGTGAAATTGGGGTTTAAATTGGTGAAATAAACATTTTAGGCCTTATAGGACAAAATTCCCAAATTTTATACTTAGTCCATGATTAAAACAAGAATTTAATGTTAAAGGTGGAAGAAATTAGTTAAAATGAATATAATGGAGCTTACCCAAGCTTAGAAATGGAGAAAGTTGCTTAAAACCATAAAACCCTAAGCTCCAAATCTCAAAAATGGTTAAAAATAGTGAAAACACGAGTATATATACCTAGAAATCAGGATCGAAGACCAGGATGGTAATCACGATAACTTTCCTAATAGAGGTATTGTAATAGAAGACAATAATCGTGACATGACTCGACCCCGAGCCTTGTCATAATAGGCATCCTAAGTCTAACCAGTACCAAGGACCGCCTCTATTACCCAATCCAACCACCTATATCCAGCATTAGATGAGCTGAATTTCAAAAATATAACAAGATAGAATTATTATTCTCATTAAGATTCTGGGATAGGGTCACAACCGTGACCGACCCAATCGAGTCCAACAAAACCACACCAACTGCCCAACCATAACAAACCAAACCATAGTCCATAAACCAAAGGGAATACCAAAATATAATATGATTAATCCTAAAATGTAATATGATGAAATAGTGAGAAATCATGTCCGATGATGCCAGCCTAAATATCAATTCCAATGCTAAGACTAACAACTCTACCGATCTCGCCCATACCAACCCCAAGAAGTACCACAAAACCTCTATCTAAAAGAGAAAATATTTTTGATTGGGACATGCCCCCAACCATGGCCAAAACCAATATCCAAAATATAAAAAATTGTGCAAAGAAATCCATAACATGAAATGATGCCTTCCAAAAGGATGAAAGCTCACCATTTTTGTCCAAATGTTGTCCCAGAGTCAATCATTATATAGGAGGAGTCGAACGGCCAATTCCTACATAATGTGGGTATACAGCCGCCAGTAAATAGGGTTAGTGAGTGATCGTTAGCATGAATCTCAGGATAAGGATAAAATAATGTCATTTATAAAACCAAGAAAAACCATCCATAATGCATACAACCATGCATATATAAGTGCCAAGAAAAGGAATAGGGTTTAGCATGCATTTAAAACCTTTATACCTGAGTTGTGTAGCTTTGCCGTCGTAACCACCCAAGGGACATATGGGTTCAACTCCCTCAACTGAAAGGGACATAGTGCATGTAGACGTATGATCCAGGAACATCCTATTGGATGACTAGTACATCCCCCAATATAAAATGTGACACACGCACATGGTCATCAAGACTCCTCATATCGACAAATATAAGTTTCCAATTTTAGTTCTCCCGAGACTGCCACCCTACATGCCTTAGCTACACACCCCACCATTAATGCCCAATTAAAACCATGTACTAATAATCCATTTACCATTTATTAACCAAGGCCAATATTAGTGGTATCGTCATACCACCCCTTACTTGTAAGTAATATCCATAGCCAAACTATTTAGGTTAAGGGGACATTAGATACCCTTCAAATTACCATATTAAATCTACTTAGGAGACTTTCATATTCTCCACAAGTATAACCATTTATCCTTTAGCCTTTTCAAACCATTTAAACCATACATAAATCCTTTATCTAGTTTAAAACATGCAAGTGTTCATTAAAAGAAGTCAATGTAATGAACATATCTTTATAAGAATTTGATCAAACACCTTGGGTGCATAGTATAACCAAAACCAATTCCAAAGACCATTAAACCATTACCATGCAATCCAATTATCCAAATCCACCATTAATGCATATAAAAGCATAATTAAAACTATAGGAAACCATAATTAAGCATTCAACCCTCAAATAATAGTTGCAAACCATAATCATTAAATAGTAAAACCATGAAATCAATCATATAAACCATGCCTTTAGTTTAAATTACAATGAGGGAAGAGAAACATGCCTTATACAAAAGAATTGATGGAAGAAAATCACCAAGACAAGCCCCAAAGAAATCTTTAAGATGAAACCCTAGCATTCTTTCCCCAAAATCTCTTGAAAAAATTTTGAGATGTTTTGGAATAGTTTCTAAGTGTTAATGAATAGAATAATAGGGTAAATAACCTCCTAAATATATTTAAAGTCATGGGTCCTGGTAAGTGTAAGTAGGAAAATGTCCAAAATACCCCCACTTAAATCTCTTGAAAACCCATTATAGGGATACGACTGACCCATAGGGGTCATACCTTTCTATATAATTAGTATCCACCACTTGTATAAAAGCCTCAACCCTTCGATCAAACATTATCCAATACATGACTAATTCAACCAATTCATAACCACAATATATGATCTGTACCCATAAACCTTATCCTTGGCAGAATAAAACACTAGAAGGATCAAACACTGCCCACCATATGAGTCCTTGATACAACTCGTACCAAGCCCTATGACTCATACCCCTAAGTATTACCCATTATAGTGACCAAAACTATCTCACCCACTAACACTGGTCAGTATACGACATGACCATACCACTCGTACCTGTAATACCCCATACGCTTCTAAGTTCCGCTTAGACCCTAGTACTTGCTTAAGATACTTAGAACCTAAAAATAAGACTAAGTGTTGAGGGATATAGTCACTTTTGAATTCCTATAATTTCAAGGATTTTAAGTTAACCTTTCTGGCTCCGAGATAATGGGTTTTGAGTTGATTCATGTTCAGGGGTATAGGTAGCATGTCTCAAGTAAGTTTTAAAATTTTTGGATGAGTTTTTGACAATGTTTGTATTTTCATTCTAGCAAGTCACCACGATTCCACCGCATCATGGTGGAAATAGTAGTGAAAGCCTCACCCCATTGCGATGGAGGCCAAATCTGCAATTATTAATTCTAGTAACCCACCACAATTGCACTGCATTATGGTGGATATAGCAGTGAGACCATCACTTCATCGTGGTGAATCTCTAATCCATACTTTGGTTATGAGATTAAATCCTTAAGGGGTAGTTTGGTCTTTTTCCTTTACACAAAGTCATCCAAAACATAGAGTTAAAGACCCAAAGAAGCATGATATGCGTCATTAGCCATAATTTCTCTCTGTGGAATAAATTATCTATCAAGAACAAACCCTAGCCCTTTTAACATTCAAGTTAAATTCTCAAGAAATCCTCCAAGAAACTTTATGAATTATCCAACCCATGTATGTTAGATGTTCATCCATGGGCCTCTTTTCACCCATGGAGTCCAAGAATCCATCTTATATGTTTTAAATTATAAAATTATATGTTTATAATAATTTATCTTCATTAAGCTTTTATGAATTTCAATTATACATGATGATTACAATCTATTTTTGTTGAAAGCATCTCTTTCGTTTTTGAATCATGATATTTCATTGTTAAATTCCTAAGTATGGTTTTAGTATTGCAATTATTCTATTCCCACATGTTTCACTCATTCCTATGCTTAAACCCTTAAATTTCAAGTGTTTTCCAAGAGTTTTTATAGAAAGAGCCCTTACATATTTTAAAGTTAAAGTATGTTTAGCTATAGCTTGGTAATTTGATTTCAAGTCATGATTTGAATTGTTTTCATGTGGAATCCATTATAGTATGTCTTAAATTTTTGTGATCTCCATATCACGTAAAAATGAATTCAAAATAAGCCCTCAGTTTATGATTTGGTCATGTGCTCATGCTATCTTATCATGCTTAAAAGTACCTCCATGTTAAAGTCTTGACCCCCATATGATTGATTAAATTCTTAAGTGAATAATTGTGAACAATGATTTTCTTCCATGGTTTTAAAGATTTTATGTGTCCCTATTTTTATTGTTATCGAGTTTTGGGGGTTATGAATACCTGAAATTTAGTTGTTTACTTAGTCTCAGTATTCTCAAAATGGTTTCAAACACATATGAGTATTATTAGTTTAGTTAGTTATCATGTTAGTCAAACTTAGAACAGATAAGTAATCCAAGCTAGTTCAGTTGAGAGTAGGGTTTAGCACCAAGCGAACACGGGGATAGGGGCTCACCTGTCGGTACAAGGTATGACCCTTAGTAGCAGTTCCTAGGTTCTAGAACTATATAGCCTGGGTAGGTTGAGATATCAACCTATCAGTTAGGTTTGATTAAGTATTTACCTGCCAAATAAGGGTAATACATATCCTATTAGGGAACCAGCTAGATAAGGGTGACTCTTCTGCTTGTTAGTACTCGTGGCAAGGTACTAACTCCCTTCCAACTAGGGTTATAGGTTGGATCCCAGTTAGCCTAGATTAAGGCATGTCATTTAGATAATACCTCCCATAGTTTTAGTTTCAATATTCAGTTCAGAACTCTGTTAAGTTTTGCATAACCATAGAATATAGTTTATCAGTTATTCAATCATCAAATTTTAGTATTTCATCTTACAGACTATCTCAAAACTATGTTATATGCTTGGTTATGCATTGTTAGATTTTACAATATTTACGTATTTATATCTAGTTATCTCATGCCATTCATTCAATCAATTGTGATTCATACACATAAGCTTATGAATATCAACCGAACAACATCTAGAATGCCAGTACATTCAAAGTACTAAACGCATACTCACTTCTCATGCTATGTTGTATCATATCATAGGTTTGGATGCTCAGGTTCCCGACCATACTTAGACATTCCAGTGCACCAATAGCAGTAGCAGTAGTGATTCCTCATATTTCAAGAACTAATTATGTTTATTTTAGTACTTCAGTTCAGTAGTCAATTGAAGTTAGTTAGGGACATGTCCCATCAACTCCATAGTCAATCATTTAGAGTCTTTCAGATGCTTTCAGACAGTTATCTATTTTTCAGTTGATGGTCAATCTTTGTGTAATTATTTCTAGATAGTTGTTTAAAATTTAAGAGTTCAGTAATGTCTTAGTATTATAAAACCTTTTGGTATATTCAGTTATTCTGCATATGTGTTTCATTTATTAACAATTTTGTTTAGTGCTCACAGCAGGTACCAGCTCATGGGTTAGCCTGTGGTCACTTGTGACTGTAAGTATTGTATGGATTTGAGGTGTACTCCCGAGGCATTATAGACTTGGTATCAAAGCCTAAGGTTTTAAAGTGTCCTAGGGAGTTTGAAAGTCGCATGGAGTAGAGTCTTATGCATGGGTGTAAAGTGTGCCACACTTATGGGTAGGAGGCTACAAAATATTTTAGGAAAGAGAAATATTTTAGATTCTTCCCATTTACAAAACATGCCTCCCAAAAATACTAATGGAAGGATAAACGAGAATCAGTCCACACCTCCACCTATTTAGAAAGATCCCCTAAATAATCATATTTCTCATGCTGAATTCAGAGTTGCTTTCACCACCTTATCTTAGTCAATAGTTGCTCAAAATAATCAGCTAACTATTTTCCTATCTAGACTTATAGTTTATGCTCTTTAAAGTGAGAAGAAAAAGCATAGGGAAAAAGGGAGAAAGAATAAAAGGGCCATAACAAGTAGTTTTAAGTCAAGGTCAAAGAGTGGTCGTACTAGCCCTCTCTGAGGGAAGTATGGTAGAAATCATTAGGGTACATGTAGGACTAGTAGTTAGGTTGTGTTTTGGATGTGCTTATCGTGGCCACTAAGTTAGGGAATTCCCCTAGGTGGTTCAGGATAGTCAGCACAGTCGTTCCCAAGTTCTAGCCGATCGCCAACTCAGCAAGGCACCACTTCTACTGGCACCAGTAGTCAACGTCAAAATAGACTTTATGCACTCAAGTCCTGACATGATCAGGAAAGTTCTCCTGATGTGATTACGAGTACATCATAAGCCTTTCATATTTTTGTGTATGTTTTAATAGACCCTAAAAATTCACTTCTCTTCATAAACCCTATTTAGCTGGTAGTTCAGTGTCATTCCTAAAACCTTAGTAGAGCCCTTTTTAGTGTCTACCTCAGTGGGTAAATCTATCCTGTCCAGACGAGTATACATAAACTTCCTAGTTTCAGTATCCTAGAAAATTACTTCAGTTGATTTCAGAAATAAAGCCATTCAGTTTTAGTTTCCAAATGAACTGATCATTGAATGCAGGGATAGTACCTCAGTGCTTAGGAGTTAGATATGTTTTTAGATTCTTTCTTAGAATCATATGATAGCATATGATCTAGAATTAGAGGTATGAAACCTAGAGTTTAGCAATAATAGTAGAGTTGGTATGATGTTATCTGAATTTGAGCAGATTATATTTCATGGGGATAGTTGGATAAAAGGTGAATAAGTAGGCTTAAAATAGTGTATTCAAGAATTTAAGTTTGGTGATTCAAAATTATATGTTGTTAATGTTTGTGTAGAGGTAATTCTCATGGTGTAGGGAAAATATAAGTTTAGGGATGTGATATTTGTTGCTTATGATGAAAGTAGTATGGTTCATTAATGATTTGGGGATATCCATGCTATGTGTTAGAATCTAAGTTTGAATCTTTGAAGGTTGAGCTAATAGAAAAAAAAGTTGAGAATTCTAAGTTAGTTAGTGGTTAAGTTGTTATATGATGATTGTTTGGGCTAAAGAAAGCTAAGAGTTGTATCTCATAAGGAAGCACTAGTAGTGGGTTTTACATTATTAGGTGTAGTCTTTCAGGGTGAGTTTACCATTTATTCATATCGTTATACCCCAGATTCTAGGGTAAAGTAGTGACAGTTCAGTTTAGAGTTATTGATTAAGTGGTTCATAGTCTTAGAATGATGGCTTTAAGCTAACCGGGAGATGGTAGAACAAGTAACTAAGTTGGGCTCTCTGATCCTAGTAATGATGCCAGTATGTGTAGAAAAGCAGTAGAAGAAGGATGATGCCTAACCCATTCTTATCTCAGTGCAAGATTTTTCCAGTTATCATGATATCTACTCATGCTTTACATGTTATATCTATGATCATAGCTCATATTTGTGCACTTAATAGAAAATTATGTACTCTCCTAGTTCCTAGTATAAGGAGTTTTAGTTTTTTAGCGGTACAAATTATGTTCCATAATTTATAAACTGCAAACTCGGGTCATGCAACTCATGACTCATGTATTCATGTTTTATAGTATGCTCAGTTCCCATGACTCATGCTACACTTTGAATCATCAGTGAAACTCAGATAATGTCATGTATATCCTCAGTTTAGATCCCTTAATGAATCCATAATGTTGATATTCTATTTCTTAGGCCTCAGTTGAGTGTCAAGTTCTATATAGTGTTCATTCATGCTTTAAGTCCTCATGTTTTAACCTTTCAATGACCTCTCCTAATGAAATGATGTACTGATGAAGAATTTCTTAGGTAGGGGAGTGTAAATGTTTCATGTTAAGGAAAGATTGTTGCATGCTTATTTTACATGAGGCTATAGTTATAAAGATAGGCTTGAATGTCATATTGGTGTGTAAGTGGATGCTTTATAGAAATATAATAGATACAAATCTCAGCTTTCATATTTTAGAAATAGAAGTGAGTCCTTTTACACTTAGACAGTATGATTTACAGAAAGAATACAAGTAGAGCTTTTTAGAACTAAATGTTATGACTCGCTAGATTTATAAATTATGATTTGTTATTCATGATTACAGATTTTAGTATTTTAGATATTCCATCTTATGTGAGTCATTTACATTTAGCATGCATTGTTTTACAAATTATGATGATGAGATGATATTTTACTTATGTATTTCACCCCCATATACTTAGTACATCCTCAAAGTATTGATCCATATAAATGTCTATGTGCTACTTTGTCTTATAATGTAGGTTCAGGTGCTCAGTACCAGCAGCATGAGTAGTTCGAGCATCTCTATCTATATTCGACAGTTGGAGAGTCCTTATAGTTTGGGGACTTAGTCATTCGGTTTATTTTTAGCTTATCAGATTTGATAATTCAGTATTCTTTTAGATAGTTCGAGTCAGTTAGGGGTCTATCCCAGTGACTTTCTAGATATTAGTAGTAGAGGTTTATCAGACTACTAGTTATTATTCATACTTATCATGTTTCATTTTCAGACATTACATTTAGATTATTCTCAGCTATCTTAGGCAGTTTTCCATATTTTAGTATGATTATACATTTATATTCCCTTATTTTACGATTCAGACTTAGTAAAAGGCAGACGGGGTTAGCTTAAGGCTACTTATAGTCTTGAGCACCGTATGATGTCTCGGGACCACATTTTGGGGTGTTACAAACTTGGTATCAGAGCATATGGTTATAAGATTCCTAGGGAGTCAAACAAGCCATGTTACATAGAGTCTTGATCATGGGTGTGAAGCGTGCCATATTTATGCGCAAGAGGCTACGGGACATTCTTAGGAAATTATTCCTTTCTTTCATGATCTATCATGCTTAGCATATCTCTATCTTCTTTTAACTTATGCTCTTATATGATAGTTGAATATGACTCCTTTTCGAGCTAATGCCCGCAGAAATGGTAACTAGCCACCCCATCCTACTGACCCTTTGAATGAGAATGTATCTATGCTGAGTTTAGGGTTTCCTTTTAGGTGTTGGCCCAGGAAGTAACTGCTAATGTTCAGGGAAACCATCAGGCTGTAGTCCCACTTTAGTAGAATGGTGATTTAGCAGCATCCAGAATTAAAGACTTTATGAGAATGAATCCGCCAGAGTTCTTTGGGTCAAAAGTAGGTGAGGACCCATAACTTTATTTAGATAAGGTGAAGAAGATCACCCAGATTATACATATTTCTGAGGAGGAAAGTGTAGAGTTGGCATCTTATAGATTAAAGGATATAGCATATGATTGGGTAGTTATGTAGAGGAATAGTAGAGGTGAGAATGTAGCTCCTATGAGTTGGCAGGTGTTTCAAGATGCTTTACTAGATAGGTTTTTCCCACGTGAAAAAAGAGAATCCAATATAGAAGAGTTTGTGAACTTTTGATAGGGCTCGATGATAGTGAAGGAGTACTACCTTAAGTTCAATCATTTGTCTAAGTATGAACTGATATGATGGCTGATCCTAGGGAAAGTATGAGTAAGTTTGTTACTGGCATATCTATTTTGGTAGTCAAGGAGTGTAGGACTACCATGCTTATTGGGGACATGGATCTTGCTAGATTGATGTTTCATGCCCAGCAAATTGAAGTAGAGAAGTTGAAGGAAGGAGAGAGGGTAAATAAGAAGGCTAGAATAGAGCAATTTAAGTATGGCCAGGCTAGGTCCCAAGGGGGAAATCATTTGCAATTTTAGAATTTTTCATCTATGCCAGCACCATATTTAGCTAGTGCTCCCACTCCCAGAGCTAGACAGGAGAAGTGGGGTTAAGTTTTCTATGTCCAGATCTCAGAATAGTATGAGTTAAAGGCCCAGATATCCTCCATATGCTAAGTGTGGTAAGAATCATCCTGGTGAGTGTATGTTAGGATAGAAAGATTGTTATGGTTGTGGAAAGCTGGGACATAAGATTAGAGAGTATCCGAAGCAAGGGAGCAGAGATGTTCGACCCTAGACTCAGGCTACTAGTACACTCGCTCTTTTTGGTCGCCCCGTCCCTCCAAAGGGCGCATCATCCAGTACCGGTGGCAGTCAGCACTAGAATCTATTTTATGCTTTATCATCCCATCAGGAGCAGGAGGATTCACCAGATGTTGTTACTGGTATGCTTCGTGTCTTTCATATTAATGTTTATGTCTTGTTAGACCCTGGGTCGAGTTTCTCTTATGTGACCCCACTATTTACAGTAAATTTTAAAATAAGTCCTGAAAAGATCCCTTAGCCCTTCTTGGTTTCTACCCAATAGGTGAGTCAGTTGTTGCCAAATAGATCTATAAGAAGTGTCCTATCACTATATTTCATAAAATCATGTTAACAGACTTAATAGAGTTAGATATGGTTAACTTTAACCTTATTCTTGGCATGGATTGGCTTCATTCCTGTTATGCATCCATAGATTATCGTACCTGAGTGGTGAAGTTTCAGTTTCTAGATGAGCCAGTTTTTGAGTGGGAAGGTAATTCAGTGTCTCCTAAGAGTCATTTCATATCTTACTTTAAAGCTAGAAGTTGATTTCTAAAGGGTATATTTATCATCTATTTTGATTCAAGGATACTAAGTCTGAGACTCCAACAGTCCAGTCAGTAAGTGTAGTCAACGAGTTTCCTGATGTTTTTCCCAAAGATTTGTCGGGGGTACCACCCTATAGGGAAATAGAATTCGGGATTGACCTTCTTCCAGATACTCATCCCATCTCAATACCTCTATATCATAAGGCTCCAATTGATCTCAATGAGTTAAAAGAGAAGCTTAAGATCTTTTAGATAAAGGTTTTATAAGGCCCAGTATTTCTCAAAGATAGACCTTAGCTCTGGCTATCATTAGCTTAAAGTAAGGGAATATAATATTCCAAAGACAGCTTTCAGAATTTGTTATGGTCATTTTGAGTTTCTATTCATGTCCTTGGGCTGGCAAATGCCCCAGAAGCCTTCATGGACTTGATAAATAGAGTGTTCAAATAGTATCTAGACATGTTTTTCATAATCTTTATAGATAATATTCTTGTCTACTCTCGCAGTGAGGATGATCATCCAGAGCATCTTAGAATTGTATTATAAATACTTAGAGATCATCAATTATTTGCCAAATTAAGCAAATGTGAATTTTGGCTAAGATATGTAGCTTTCCTTGGTCATATTATTTTCGGTGAGGGTATTAGAGTGTATCCCTAAAAGATAAAAGTCGTAAGAAATTGGCCTAAACCTATCTCTCTGTTAGATATTAAGAGTTTCTTGGGTTTAGCCTGCTATTACAGATGTTTTTTTATGGTTTCTCATCTATTACATCCCCTATGTCTAGATTGACTCAAAAGAAAGTTAAGTTCCAGTGGTTAGATTCATGTGAGAAGATTTTTCAGGAGTTGAAGACTCGACTCACTTCAGCCCCAGTTTTAGCATTACCTGATGGTATAGATGGTTTAGTGGTGTATTGTGATGCCTCTAGAGTTGGTTTGGGTTGTTTTTTGATGCAGAGAGGTAAGGTTATAGCTATGCCTCTAGACAACTTAAGCCTCATGAAAAGAATTAGCCAATCTATGATTTTGAGTTAGTTGTTATTGTGTTTGCTTTGAAAATTTGGAGGTACTATCTTTATATGGTGCATGTTGATGTATTTATAGATCATAACAGCTTGAAGTATTTGTTAAATCAGATGGAGAATCAGATGGAGTTGAGTCTTCGTTAGAGGAGGTAGTTAGAATTGTTGAAGGATTATGACATGGGTGTGTTGTATCATCTAGACAAGGCCAATATAGCGGCAGACGCCCTTAGTAGATTGTGTATGGACAGTGTTGCTTATTTGGAGAATGATAAGAAAGAGTTAGTTTGGGAAGTTCATTAGTTAGCTAGATTGGGTGTGAGGTTGGTTGATTCATTCAAAGGGAATGTTTGGGTTCAAAGTAGTTCTGAATCTTCCCTAGTTTTGGATGTGAAAGAGAATCAAGATAAGGATTCTAGTTTGGTCAAAATGAAGGAGTCAGATAAAGAGCAAAGAGTAGAGGTTTTCTCCTAAGGGGGAGATGGTATGTTGAGATACCATAATAGATTGTTGTGCCATTTGTTGATGATCTGAGGCAGCGGATTATGGCGGAAGCGCAATGATCTGTTATTCCATTCATCCAGGAGCTACCAAAATGTATCACGACTTGCGGGAAATCGATTGGAGGAGTGGTATGAAGAAAGATATTGCAAAGTTCGTAGCTAAGTGTGCAAATTGTCAACAAGTTAAGGTAGAGCATATATTACAAGAGTTTGGTATTCCTAATTAGAAGTGGGAAGAGGTGAATATGGACTTTGTGACTGGATTACCCCATTCATGTCGTCAGCATGATTTGATTTGGGTTATTGTAGACAGATTGACTAAGTTAGTGCATTTCTTACTAGTTCACACGTCCTACACAACTGAAGATTATGCCAGGCTATATATTAGAGAGTTAGTCAGATTGCATGGAGTTCTTTTGTGTATCATCTTAGATTGGGGTACTCAGTTTACCTCTCTATTTTGAAAAGCCTTTCAGAAGGGTCTATGTACCTAAGTTCATCTTTGTTCAGCTTTTCATCCACAGACAGATAGTCAGGCAGAAAGCACTATCAGACTCTAGAGGATATATTAAGGGCATATATTCTTGACTTCAAAGGAAGTAGGGATGAGCGTTTTCCATTAATTGAGTTTGCCTATAATAATAGTTATTATACTAGTATTCAGATAGCTTCGTTTGAAGCTCTTTATAGGCGGAGATGTAAATCTCCAGTTGGTTGGTTCGAAGTGGGTGAGGCCACTTTGATTGATCCATACATGGTGTTTAAAGATATAGAGAAAGTTCAGTTGGTTTGAGAGAGATTAAAAGCATCTCCGAGTCATCAGAAAACTTATGCCGACGTAAGAAGAGATCTTGAGTTTGAGGTTGATGATCTTGTGTATTTGAAAGTTTCACCCATGAAAGGGGTGAAGAGTTTTTCCAGAAAGGGTAAACTTAGTCCCCAATATATAGGTCCCTTCCGGATTCTGAGTCATGTTGTGAAGGTAGCGTATGAGCTTGAGCTACCCACAGATTTATCCTCAGTTCATCCAGTATTCCATTTGTCCTTGTTGAAGAAATACATGGATGATTCAGCCGTTATAGTTCCTTTAGAAAGTACATATTTTCATAATAGACTTTCTTATGAAGAGCTTCCAGTAGGGATCCTTGATCATCAGATCCGTAGACTAAGGAACAAAGAAGTTCCCTTGGTCAAAGTTCTAAGGTAAAATCAGTTCGTTAAGGGTGCTACTTAGGAAATTGAAACAGATATGCGTACCAAGTATCCTCATCTCTTCTCCACAAACTCAGATTCAGCTGAAGGTAATAGAATTCCTTTATTTAGTTTTTTTTCCAGTCTCAGATCCAGCCATGTAGCTATTTTCAAGTAAATTCATGCACTCACAAATCAGTTCAGTAGCTCATTATGTTTTAGATTCAATCATACAGTTTATTTCAGGTGGGTGTGATAGCTTATAGCCTCAGATTCCTCAGTACTTTCAGCTTAACTAACCACATTCGAGGATGAATGTTCCTAAGGGGGAGATATTGTAAGACCCTTCAAAATCCTAGTCACTTCAGTCATATATAGCATGTCAAAAGTGGTCCCGGACTTAGAAAAACATTCAGCTAAGTAATGTGACTTAGTCTTATTTTAAAACCTCTGTATTTCAATGATTTTATTTACGACCCTTATGACCTTAAAGTGTCAACTTTTAAGTTGATTCATGATCAGGGAGGTCAATGGGTGTTCTTGGGTGAGTTTTAGATATTTTGGACCAGTTAGAAACTTGTTTGGATGTTGAAAATAGTGGGTCGATGCAATCTTGATGATCGCGTCGAAAAATATTTTTTTCAGCATCAAAATGAAAATTCTAGTAGCCCAATGCAAATTCGATGCAGCGCGTCATCCTGCATGTCGCTGGGCACTTTTTTCAGTCATTAAAAATCCGCATCCAAAGGGGGTAATTGAGTAAATTTTCCCACTCTTATTTCACCCTAAGCACATAATTTTATCCCTAAATAGCAAATATACCTCATTATTCATTCATCTCAAATAACAAAACTCTAGCGCTAAAATCAAGAACAAATTTCATAAGTCCTACTCCAAGAAATCCTATAATCCTAAGTTCCGGGTTCAAGAACTTTAATTGGAAGCTTCAAGAAAACCATTAGAGAGTCAAGAATCAAGCTTTTACATTCAAATTCATCAATAAGGTATGTGGGGTTTATTAACAAGGATCTTCTTCCATCTTTGTGCCCAAAACTAGCTTTTAATTACAAATTCATATGATTTTGAATGTTTATACATGAGTTTTAAATTAGGGTTTATACCCATTATTGGTAATTGCAAGATTATGTGTTTTTTAGAGATTTTGAAGTTGACTTACATGTTTATTTCCATATTTTCATGCCTATTGTAGTAAATTCCAGATTTTGAGATAAATTATCATTGATTTTATCATCAAGAATGATTATTTTGTTGTTTTGGCATGAACTTGAGGCATGGGTTACGAAGCCCAAGTTTATATGTTGATATTTCAAGAAAGATGATGCTATAAGTATCTTCTGATCAAATTATTTATAGATTTACAATAAAGCTTTGATCTTTTAATCCTCAGATAAGTTTTAGAATCCATTTTACATATTTGTTACAAATTATGAAAATCAGAACAACTTTATTTATAGATTTAATTAGATAAAAGCATAATTGGTTTTAGAATAAACCCTTATAATATTTTTAAAGTGGATTTTTAATAGAATAGCATACAAATTTAAAAGGAGTAGTATTTAGCATCGAGTGGGAAGTGTGGGATTAGCATATCCTATATTCCACAGAACTACGTAGCCAACGTAGGTACAGATTATCAGATTATTTCCATTCCAATATGGGTGACAGTTTTAGATGTGATCACTTAGCTCAGGTTATACTCCTTGGAAAGAGTATGACACCTCTCTCCATTGTGAGGTTTTGCCCATAGGGGAAGAAGACGTTGGACTCTATGTTAGCTCACATAGTTTATGTCGGTTAGAAGAACCTCCCTTATAGATAAGCCTTCAGATAAAGTATTTTTCCCTAATAGAAAAGAATAACAGAAAAGCTTTTAGAAAACTAAGTGTAAAGGCTCACAAATTTTATTAAGCTTATGCTTTACAGAAAGATAATAGATATAGATCTCAGCTTTCAGATTTTAGAAAAAGAAGTGAGTCCTTTTAAACTTACACAGTATGATTTATAGACAGAACATAATTACAGCTTTTGAGAACTAAATGTTATGACTCACTAGATTTATAAAGTATGATTTTTTATTCTTGATTAAAGATTTCAGTATTTCAGCTATTCCAACTTATGTGAGTCATTTACATTTAGAATGCATTATTTTACAAATTATGATGATGAGATGATGTTTTACTTATGCATTTCACCCCTATATACTCAATACATCCTCAAAGTAATGATCCACATATATGTCTATGTGCTACTTTGTCTCACAATGTAAGTTCAGGTGCTCAGTATCAGTAGCGTGAGTAGTTCGAGCATCTCCATCTATATCTGACAGTTTGTGAGTCCTCATAATTTGGGGACTTAGTCATTCAGTTTATTTTCAGCTTATCAGATTTGATGATTCAGTATTATTTTAGACAGTTCGAGTCAGTTGGGGGTCTGTCCATGTGACTCTCTAGATATTAGTAGTAGAGGCTTGTCAGACTACTAGCTATTATTCAGACTTACCGTTCTTTATTTTCAAACATTACATTCAGATTATTCTCAATTATCTCAGGAAGTTTTTTGCATTTTAGTATTATTATACATTTATATTCCCTTATTTTGAGATTCAAACTTAGTAGAAGAAAGACAGGGTTAGCTTAAGGCTACTCGTGGTCTTAAGAATCGTGCGATGTCTCGGGACTAGGTTTCGAGGTGTTACATTTTCCATCACCCAAATTCATCCAAAACATGGAATTAAAGTCCCAAATAAGCGTGATATTCCTCATTAGTCATAATTTCTCTCCAAGAAATAAATTCTCTCTCATGAATAAACCCTAGCTCCTTCAACATTTAATTTTAGTTCTCATGAAATGCTCTAAGAATCTTTATGAATTCTTTAACCCAGGTATGTTAGATGTTCATCCATGGGCCCCTTTTCACCCATGGAGTCAAAGAATCTATCTTTTATGTTTTAAATTATTAAATTACATGTTTATAATGATTTATATCCATGAAGCTTTTATGAATTTTAGTTATACATAATGTTTATGATCTATTTTCATTGAAAGCAACTCTTACACGTTTGAATCATGAAATTTCATTAATAAATCCCTAAGTATGGTTTTACTATTACAATTAAGTTATTCACACATATTTCACTCATTCTTATGCTTAAACCCATGAATTTCAAGTATTTTTGAAGATTTTTTTATAGAAAGAGCCCTTACACGTTTTAAAGTTGCAGTATGTTTACTTATACCTTGGTAATTTGATTTCAAGTCATGATTTTAATTGTTTTCATGTGGAATGCATTATAGTACGTTTTAAATTTTTGTGGTCTCCATATCATGTAAACATGAATTCAGAATAAACCCTCAGTTTATGATTTGGTCATGTGCTCGTTCTATCTTATCATGCGTAAAAGCACCCCATGTTAAAGTCTTGACCCCCACGTGATTGATGAAATGCTTAAGTGAATAATTGTGAACAATGATTTCCTTCCATGGTTTCAAAGATTTCATGAGTCGTTGTTGCTAT
Organism: Capsicum annuum; assembly: GCF_002878395.1. NCBI lineage: Eukaryota > Viridiplantae > Streptophyta > Magnoliopsida > Solanales > Solanaceae > Capsicum > Capsicum annuum. Next base: position 531,550 of record NW_025854636.1, read on the forward strand.
TATTATTGATTTCTGGGGGTTATGAATACCCAAAATTTAGCTATTTACTTAGTCTCAATGTTCTCATAATGGTTTCAGACACGTATGAGTATTATCAGTTCAGTCAGTTATCATATTAGTAAAACTTAGATCAGTTCATTAATCTGAGTCAATTTATTTTGGAGTAGGATTTAGCATCGAGCAAACCCATGGATGGGGGCTTACCTGTCAGTAGAGGGTATGACCCTTAGAATCAGTCCCTAGGTTCCAGAACTACGTATCCAGCGTAGGTTGAGATATCAACTTACTAGTTACTGTTGATAAAGTGTTTACCTGCCAGATAAGGGTAATACATATCTCATTAGGGCACCTACCAAAAGAGGGTAACTCTTCCTCTTGTTAGTACCTGTGGCATTGTACTAATACCCTTCCCCAATCGTTATCGCAACCCAAGCCTCGCAATTGCAAGTGCACCAGAAAATGGGTGCACTAGCTGGGGACTTGGTATAATTCCAAGTCCCTGCAGCCACTCGAGATTCTTCCAAAATTCCGTGAATGTAAATAAACTATACTACTCTATCAAATACTATTCTCTGGAATCAATGCTAATATTATATTTTCAAAAAAAACATCATTTTCACAAAGTTGACCCCCGAAACCCAAAATCACAATTTCTAAATCGAAGGTTGAAATGAGATTTAAAATTCATAAAATCACACCAGCTATGTTACCACCCTAAAATCGACATTCCGGATCTATTGGTGTTGTCCACTTTTTCCTCCATCAGACGGTTCAAAAGATGTCAATGGAAATCAACTATAAGGCTTTTAGTGCCACCAAAAACTATAAAATCACATAAATGGCACCAAAATGCATCGGGAACCATTCTAATCATCCCCACACCCCAAAAACACCACAACACAACCTAGGGGATGAGTAAAATTGTTAAATCACACAAAAAACATATTTCACATATTTTATCAAAATTCTGGTCATTAAACATTCAAAATGTTGTTATACTATAGTTGTAGTTGTTTTATCATATTTTTGTACAGTTGACTCATCTAAATCATGATCACTAATGGAGAATAATATGAATAATACATCTGCTTCTACTAACACCAAAGGTTTTACTTTATTTTTGATAGATTCATCTCATCCATTCTATATTTATCCCTTAAACAACCCTAATACTCCTATAGTTTCTCCTTTATTTGATGGAAATAGATTTTTTGTATAGAGGAGGAGTATTCTTGTTGATTTCTTGTCAATGAACATTCTTGGTGTTACCATATGATAAAATCCTCAATCTTTAGGGGATTATTTGTATTATCTAGGCTGGGATTGATGACATAATGTGCTTATTGCTTGGATGACCAATTAGTAGTCTAGGAATATTGCCCATAGCCTTATATGATAAAACACAACTAGGAAAATTTAGAAGGATCTGAATGAAAGATTTGGCTAATAAAATTGGTCTAAATACATCTAGATCCAATAGAAACTATTTCTATTAGTCAATATTTGTGTGATATAACAACTTATTTCACTAAGATAAGAAGTTTATGAATGAACTATATACTACTTATGTGGGTCCTAAATGCACCTATGGTATATTACCAAGACTCTTGGAGGAACTACAATTATTTTAGTTTTTAAGTAAGCTAAATGAATTTTACTCCTCCTGCAAGACCAACATTTTAATGATGTCCCCATTACTATCTATTAATAGGGCTTATTTTATCCTGCATCATGATGAACACCAAAATAACAGTTCTCCCCATATTGCAACCTTTGTAAATAAGTTGACTACCGTCTCAGCCTCTAGTAGTTTAGGTTCTCATTATAAAAAGGGTAATCCTTTCCACTATGATTAGAGGATTTAATTTGATTCAAAGAAAGGAAATTTTGGGAACAAAATGCCACTACAGGAAATAATGCAAATAGTGCTAATGTTTTTTTCAAATAGTGCAAGAAATTTGTGAATGTCATTGATGACTACCACTAGTTAGTTATATGGTTGTCCTGACAATTTTAAATTTACTAAGAACAAGAAAAAGTCTGCTTCTTCATCTGGTTTAGCTTTTTGTGTCCAAAATTCCAAAGTTCCAATAGAACCAATCACTATCCCTCCTGGTTTTGACTAAGATCAATATCAACATTATTAATTGTTCATTGAAAATGCCTCTTTTAATGAATTTGTAGGTTGGTTTAATAGGTTTATTATTAATATTGTACTCTTATGTATGAGCTACTTCACAATTAGTTGGATTTACTTCTTAGATATTGGACTCAGTGCCCACTAACTACATGACTCCATGTAAACACCTTCTTCATGATATACATCTTGTACCCTGCACCATACTTAATCACTCTTCAAATGGGTACAAAGGGAAAGTTATATCTACTTAATATTTTTAGCTCAAACATGATATTGCTTTACACAATTTCTTCCTTGTGCCTTCTTTTTAGCTTGACTTGATTTCTATCAATAAATTACTTGTTCAACTCTAATGTTCTGCTATTCTTACCATTTCTACTTGTTTTTTACACGACCCTTCTTTAAAGAGGCCACTAGAAATTGGAAAAGCTACTAATGGATTATACTTCTTAGATCACGAATCTACAAATGTCTCACCTATCAATTTTGTTGATTCTCTAACAATTCTTGCTATTAATTTTGCTGAAAACTTATGTAGTCTACCAATTTATAGTAATAATTTTGTTGTTATTCTTGATTCTCAGAATTTTTTTTATAATTCATTTGTATTTGTAAACAACTCTATTCATGAAATTTCCACTGCACCTACTTCATATGCTAATAAATTGAGCATTGTTTGGCATCAAAGGTTGGGTCATTTACTTTTTCATAAAATAAAGTCCATTACTTCGTTACCTAATTCTATCTCTTTTAAACAATATTTCTTATGTATTGTCTACACATGGAAAGACAACAAATATGTCCTTTCCCACTTAGTTCTATAAAATTCTCTATTTCCTTTCAACTAGTTCATATTGACATTTGGGGCCCATATAACACTTAGATATACAATTATTTTAGATACTTTATCACTTTGGCTGATGACTTAACCAGGGTTATATGGACCCATCTCTTATTATACAAAAGTAATGCTTTAAATGTCCTTAAGTCTTTTATTTCTATCGTAAAGACCTATTTAAATCATGGTATTCAATCTTTGAGGTCAGACAATGCCTTAAAACTTGATGGTAGTATAGCTTGTCTACAATTTTTAATGACCATGACATTCTACACCAAGACACTATATCTCACGCCTCTCGGCAAAGTGGGGTTGTTAAGATGAAACATAAATATTTACTAAAATTTCTAGAATCCCTTTTATTTCAGTCCAACATTCACTACCCTTTATAGTCCTACATGATATCTTCCCTCTTGAGAAACTGTAAAGCCACCCCCTTTATATACACATCTTAAATCTTTTGGTTGTTATGTTTTGCCTTTTCTCCTAGACCTAGAAGAGACAAATTCCAATCTAGATCAACTTTAGCTTTTTTTCTTAGTTACCCTTGTGGTAAAAAGTCTTACAAACTCTTAGAGCTTACGTCTCATTCCATATTCTTTTTCAAAGATATTTCCATTAACATATATTTCCCTACCACAATCCTCTTTCTTATGTCTTAGCTTATATCCATAACCCATATTCATTGATGTGATTCCTTATTTTTGTTCCTTCTCCTCCACATTCTGCTTCTCCTTCTTATTCTACCACTATTTCTATACCATATCTATCTAAGGAAGTCCCTAATCTAGTTTCTTTTTTCATTCCACCTTTATTATGGAAGTCACAAATCCTGTTCCTCCTACTTTTCCAGTTATTCCTCTTTCACCTCTTTCACCCAATGATGCTTCTATGTAATACCCCATAAGATCTTAGCTCATTTTAGCTCACAATTTCATGTTAAAAAGGTCCAAGATTTAGAAATTTCACTAAGTGTTGAGGACTTAGTCATTTCCAATGCCCCTAAACTTTGATGATTTGTTTTTTATCTTCCCGACCTTGGAACATCAATTTTTGAGTAGATTCATGATCATGGATGTTAAAAGTAAATGTCGGGTGAGTTTCAAAATTTTTAGTTTAGCGTAGGGGTGTGTTTGGAAAAACAAACAAATGAGGGCACTAGGATAGGCCTGTGGTGTGGGGCTTAGGCCGCTGGAATAGAGCCCGCGATGCAGGGCTTAGCCCACCGGTCTGGAGCCTATGGCACGAGGCTTAGCCTGTCGGTGTAGAGCCTGCGGCGCCCCCTCCTTTATCAGTACATCTTTTGTTCTTCATTATTAAAGGGAATTTTGGTCAATTTCCCCATCTAAACTCATCCATAACATAATATTTAAGTCTCCAAGGAGCATTATTTTCTCTATTACTCATAAAATCTCTCTAGAAAACTATTTTCCACCTCAAGAACAAACCTTAAACCATTCTCAAGGAATTCAAGCTTTAAATCCCAAGAAATTCTCAAGAATCTTTACGAATTCATCTAGTGAGGTATGTGTGATATTCATCAATGGGTTCCTTTCATCCATGGGTTCCAAGATCCCTTTTTGGTGTTTTAAATTATGAGTTTTAAATGTTCATGTTGAACTAATTCCTTGAATCTATTGTTAATTAAATTAAAGGTTATGGTTACAATTATTTTCAAGTAGAATGAACCTTATAATGTTTGCGTATTAGAATTTCCATGTCATGTTTAATTGGTTTTAGAAAGAATCCTCAAGTTACAAGTTTATCCATAAAATACTATTGTTTCCTAATTTTAAAGATATACTCATGTTTAAGTGTATGATTTTTCACCTATTTTTGTGAGATGCCATGTATGGGACTTTGAACCTTAGTCACGTATTACTATATTTCAAGTTTGATACCGCATACTCATGTTCATTCAGTGTTGGCGAGTTATTAACACTCGATACCTATGTGTTTTACATGAATTCAACTTTTCAAGTACTCTGATAGTTAATACATGACTCTCATCAGTATAATTACATGTTTATGATCATGATGAGCCCTATCAGTTAAGTAATAATGTTCAGTCTAGTTAAGTTCATTCTAGTATCAGTGTCATTTTAGTTGGGAGTAGAATTTAGCACCGAGCAAACTCAAGAATAAGGGCTCACCTGACAGTATAGGGTGTGACCCTTAATAGAAATCCCCAAGTTACAAAACTACGTAGCTAGAATAGATTAGAGATGTCTATCTACCAATTAAAGGTGACACATATCTATTTAGAGTAACTTCTAGTTGAGGGTGTCTCACTAGTCCTTCGGGATACTAATAACGCTCAACTTAAATGTCTATGTAAGTGCAAGGCAGTCGTTGTCAATCTATTTACACAACTTTGGTGCCAGGGTCGAATCCATAAGGAACAATGTGAGTACCAATAAAGTTAATTCAAAATAATAGATATAAGTTAAATTCAAACTAATAGTACAAGAAGATAAAAATGGGGGAGATAGGAGTCTACACTAATGTTTCTTTTTTGGGTTTTTCTAGTATAAATTCGGGGCTATAAATAATTCAAGTTTTAAAAATTAGGCATGAACCTTAGGACCATGCATTACTAAGGGAATGACATGTGGGTGTTACTAATAAACATCAATTAGTAGATCAAATATGGGTAGGTTTGGTCATAGATTTTGATGCTAGTCTTTCAACAAAACACCAAACTTTCACCTGTTGATTCTTTCGAATACCTACCGGTGTGTTCAATAATTGGTAACCACAATCTCAATCTAGGCATCTCTATTTCTAGAATGATACCTATGGTATAGTTAACTTCACAATCACCCTTATGTCTAAGATATTGAAAATTTAGCAAACTACACACATAATTTTCTATCATTTCTTTGGTCTCCACATCCCTCTTTCAAGGATGATGTGGATTCCTAAAGCTCACCCAAAATCATTCTTTCGAAGATGGCCTTGAGATTTTTAGAGTTTGGATCTTTCACTCATCAAACCCATGTGGGTATTTAGGGCTTTCACCTATAAATACCAACCAACTTAGCATAGCAACGATAAAACTCATGAGTATGAATTACCAAATAGAGGTTAACAATAACAACCCACACACACTATAACCCCTACTCACACATAACACCAAGAGGGAGATCTTACTACACATAAGATAAATAAGTAAAGATATACCCATAATCTCTATTGAAATGATTTAGTGAAGCTTAAGTGAATGTTACTTCAAAATTTTCACTCCCACAAATCAACAATGGAAGTAAGCTATTCCTCCTCGTAGAAGGTCTCCAATGTATTCTTCACTCCAAATTTATAGAATATTTTGTTCTCCAAAAATGGAGGTTATGAACTCAAGAGCTAACCTAAAAGTTAAGGAAGATCGAATAATATCTATGACGATAGGGTTTGAATCTTTTTATCAATTAGGATCAGCCACGTGCATTTCCAGTTTGGCCCTTGGGCTGGTTTTTTTGCTAAGCTGCGATTGCACTAGTCTAGCCACAATCGTGTGTATGCAATGCGGTTATCTTCTGCAACCATGGTTGATTGACTATTCTTTGACTATCGTGACCGCGGTAACTGAGGCTCTTCTGCTCCAGATCTTCAGTTGCACTTTTCTTGCTTCATTTTGATTATTTTAAGCTCCATTCCACATCATTCTATTTTTTCATATTTATTCCTTCAACTAGTGGATATTAGTGCATTTACTCACAAATATATCTCATTTATTCATTCAAAATAAGGTAATGTGCATGAATGTTGAGTGAGAATGAGTGATAAAATTACCACGCATCAATACCCTCAACTTAAAGAGTTTGCTTGTCCTCAAGCAATACTACCTTTTACCATGAGACAACAATGATCTATGCTCAAACTTTATGCCTTAAAGATCACAATGACTCCAACTTTAGTCACTACCACAAGTAGCTCATTGCACCTGGGTTAAGCTAATTTCTACTACACCCTTTATTATAAGATGAAACATTCAAGGATGCATATAACTTTAAAGAGCAGCCAAATAATAAAAGCCAATACTCTAGAAATGGCTCCTTTTTACCACAATTAAGTTATACTTTATTTGTCTCATTATTCAAAAGGTGGCAAAATCACCCTCCTCAACTTGTTTCACATACCAATCCACACAAGAAAGAAAATTCCACACACTAAGATACCAAATATGCAATAAGGAAATTTAAGTGCAAAAACTCTCTTCCTCATAATAGAAATCTCTATACAATAAGTGTCATACCATAGGCTTTCCCCTATTTTCATTTGCCACTACAAAGAAAGTAAATGGTGGGATATCTTAAAGGATTTTCTAAGCTTGTAATTTAGGTTGGGGTTAGGGTAGGATATCATTTGGAGAACAACACGGCTACTACCTTCCTTGAACATTTACATCATATTATTCAATCTGCCTTTTTGACTATGGGTCACTCCTCTTTTTTTCTCTTTTTTAGCATACCTACTTCTTGCTTTCTTTGTTCACCCATCTTTTTTTCTATTTATTTTTCTTGCAATTTTCTTGTAATTACTTCCTTTATTGGATCCTTTCTTTTTCTATTGCTTTATTTTCAATTCTTAGGCACATTCGGTATTTTACTAACACTTTGTGTCCCCAAACATCCTTCCATCATCTTTTACCACCCTTAACTTAGAATTTTAGCTTTAAGTTGCATCTTCAAGTTCAAGGAGGGTATGGTTCAAAAGAGGGATAAAAATAATGGTTCACGGTTTGTAATGAGTTTGCCAACAAAAGGGTCCAAAGGCTCAAAGTGGGTAACTAGGGATTACAATCATGCACGGGTAGGCTATTTAGGCTAGAGTGGTTTCCTAAGTCACAAATATAGCCTAAAATCACTTCTCCAACCACATACAATAAAAATTAGTTTTGAAAGGCTAACAGGGCAAGTTATAGATAACACAAGTATATGAGAGATGAATGCAAATAGCTCACCACATATGGCATGCAAAATTCGCCAAGGGAGCTCAAATGTCCATCCCGCTAGAGACAAAATTGGAGTATCTATTTCTATTCACAAGTCAAAAATTTATAAAGCCACAAAAAGAAAAAAGATTTGTTACAACATTGCTCAAGTCCATGTCCTTGATTTTCAAATTTTTTTGACGAAGGGAATTGTTCATTTTCGATTAGCACCACGCATAATTTGCTAAACTATGGCTACAACCAAAGCCTTAGTCTCATATTTCAGCTGGCAAACCACCCATATGGCTACTCAGACTTCACCAATAGTGTAGAATGTGATCCCAAATCAACAATAATATGGGTACTCAGAATTCCTCTGCATCTATGTCTCAAAACCCTATCACGACACTTTACCTTTAAGAATGTCGTCACTCATTCTAACATAGGGTAAAGATAGTCATGTATCATCAAAATCAAAATATAACTATATTAAGAAGAAAAATTAGAACTAATATCATATGATAATCCATAAAATGTGGGCACCATCAGGGAAACAAAAAATATAGCATTTCAAAACCAAATAAAAATAGTATCCAGAGTGTCATCCCAAAACAACATAAAAGGAAATATCCAGCAACGCATCACCAGAATAGTAAAAATCTGGGGGCACCCCAACTAAAAGGAATGCAGTGTCCTTATTTCATGTGCAAAAAAGCAAGAGTAAAAGGGTCTCCCTATATTTGCATCAAGAGATGTCTTCTCCTGCTGAATCGACATCACCACCACCAGCATCATCAGTTAACAAATCTGCAGGGGCCTCATCATCACTATCCAACCTTGGTGAAGTTAGTCACTAGATAGGTTTGAGAACCTTTAAAATGTCTTTCACCTCTTCCACAGCTTTCTAAAAAACTTGTCTCTCTTCTTCTCTCACTTCACCATTTTCTCATGTGAGTCCTTGAGGTCCCTGTGAGAAGCACCTAAGGCTGAATAGGCTCTCTCCAGACTGGCTAATATAGTTCCCTTCTTCTGCTTCTCCATCATATACTACTCATAATCTAACCGTGCTACATATGAATGATGGGCACTGGAAGGCTCTCTCAATCCCTGAGGTAGTTTGGACAATAGTTCTTTCACCCCTAGATTTGAACAGAGATGTCATCAAAAGTAGTAGCTAATGAGGGTCTGCAAGATTCTGTGTCCTCTTGGACTGATTTGCCTATGTCCATATTCCTGTTCTTACTTTAACTTGGGGCACCCTCACCTCTGAATTTAAGTAGGAAGATAAGAAAGCCTAGACATGCCCAGGTGTTTACAGCATACTCCTCTACTTTTCCCTATCGACATAGATCAATGATAAGAGAAGGAAAGAGAAGATGAGTACCACCATGGTTCTTAAAGTACCGCAACTCTGAAATCATAATCTCTCTGATATTCAAAGCAATGCTAGATAGAATACAAGCCACTATTCGAGCTTGCGTGTCTGTGACAATGGTCATATGAGTGCATGGAGAGACTCTACTACAGATGATGTTCAGCCACAGTCTTGCTTCATCCTTGAAGTTATTCACCAGAACATTTTTTTTATGGTTTCCCAAGGGACTGCCTTTCAAGGACATAAGATATTAGCCATCCAGATCCCTGGATCACATGCCTTTGCATGAAACTGCCCTATGTCAGCATCTGAGAGCCCATACACCATATTAATCTGCTCTACTCCAAAGTTCACTTGCTTACCCCAAATTGTCATCACTAGGTTTGTGAGAGAAACCACATTGGGGTTTATGTAGAACTTACGTACCCACTGCTCATTAGCATAGTAGGGTTTTGGGGAAAATCATATCCATTGGGTCGCAGTTAGTCTAGCATGGAAGTATGGGAGCTTCTCATACCCCTTATCTAAGCTAATACCCTTTTCAGGAAGTAGCTTAGTCCTGTGGAAATCCTCATAGTAGAGGTTCTAGCATTATGCGGCCATGAATCTGTTGTCGTTGAAGTTTTCCATCTTTGAGGCTGAGAACCTGCAAGCAATGTAACTTAGCCCAACATTAGTATTATCATACCAAAAACATGCTAAATCAAACAGATAAGCTCATGTGGTAGTGTTATGGAGGTTTCGGGGGCAGTAAAGGGCGTGTAAAATTTTTTATTTCTACCAAAAATTGCCCTCAAATATGGCAATCGTGGATCACAGACTGCAATCATGGTTACGCGATCGCGGTCATCGGGACTGCGATAGCGATACCTAAGACCAGGTTTGACAGTTTCTGCATAGTGCTTGAAATGTATCTTTACCTTACCCCTTTGTTTCAACTAGGCATGACAATATTATAAATAATAAATTAAAGCCTAGAATGTGTGATTATAGCCCCCAAACATAAAAGAATTCAAATTAAACTCCTTGGGACATTTAATCGAACACATGAAAATAATCAATACTAAGCGTGTATTTAACAATGAAAAGATTATTTTAGGCCTTTCTCTGTACTATGAGTTCTAAGCATGCAATTATATCATGACCAAGAAAATTGAGACAACTTATTGAATTAGATGATGTAAGGGATGAATTGATGCTTGGATATGCAATGTAATGACAAATATTAAAGAGAATTTTGAGACAAATTAAAATATGAACATGGGGGAAGTGGCATTCAGATGGTCATTTAAACTGATTTGACTACAATCGCAGTCACGTGGCCTCTGCTATCGCGGTACGATGGACGGCGGTCCTAGTAACTGAGAACAAATAACTGAGTTTCCTATACTTTCTTGTTTAATCCAACATGCCAATTTTACATATTCCTTTTTAAAATTCAATAAAAATTCCTCTTTAGCACTAATATTTCATGGATTATACATGCAACAAAATAAAAATCTACTTTACCATGCATGAATTAAAAAGGATATGTGCCACCTTTTGTGGTGTTATGGGGTGCCTCCTATAGAGCTCTTTGTTTAATGTTGTAGCATGATGCCTTCACCACTTGTTTTTGTGCTTCCACTTAAAAGATTTGAATCTCCATCCTAGTTTTCGTTCAATATATATTGAGTGGAAAAGGTATAAAAAATTTAAATCTTCCAAGATGAAACTTGGAAGATGTAAGGAAATGTCAAGAATCTTCGATCTTGCCATTTTGGAAACTTGAGCCTTTTACCGAACTTCACATCAAAATGCCATTCCTTGTACGTCAGAAGTTGAGTTCCTTAGCGCTTGATGGATAGGGTTCCATATGCTCTTTTGGAATATCAAATCACAAGATATAGGGATTGTACCCCTCCTCCTCACAATCCACCATTTGCCTAGGTAGATAGATTCTCATTATATCTTTTAAGAATAATGTTGAGAAGAGGTTTGAATGAGGTCCAACCCCTAATTTTAGAGTTTCTTCCTCCAAAGAATCTTTACTTCGGAACAAGTTAGAGTCATCATAAGAGATTTGCCTTGATTCTTCTTAAGATTGTAGCACCATTCCTTTTATTTAGGCTTCTTCTTCCTAATTTGATTTGGTAGATTGGGAAGTCACCGAAGAGTCTTCACTACCAAGATCATCATCATAGCTTAGTTTATCTTCTTGATAAACTGCCTTTTGGGAAATGAGAAAGGTAGTGATAGTTTTAAGATTTTCTTCTTCGCTCATTTCCCCTATCTTGACACTTTTCCATCCTAATGCCTCTTGATGCGTGTCTTCTAGATTCTCCCCCATTGTATCCAACTGATCCAAAATAACTAGTAGCCTTTGATCAATGTTATTGGACTTGGTATGTGTCTCTTTCTTTTTATAACCATAAGACCTATCAAACTCATACAAAAAACTAGAAACCCGATTAGCATAATAGGGGGAAGGGACATTTGGATAGTTATCGCAATGTCCTTCTCGATCACTACATAAAGAACACATATACTCCCTATAGGATTGAGATAGTGGATTCATCTCTCTCTGGGAAGCATAGTTACAATCTCTCCTAAAGTGTGGTCCATCAAAAATTAGATATGGGTCATCATGATAGGATTCCCAAATACCAACATCATATTCATTGGAAAATTCCATAGTGAAAAGTAAAATTAAATAAAAATATACCTACAAAAGAAAATCACAAACAAATATATACAAGCTTGAATTCAAGCAAGTAAGCTAAAATTCCAAACTAACTTAATACACCAAATTGGTCCCCGGCAATGGCGTTATTTTTTATAACGGTCAACTTACATGTCAATTTAAGTGCAAGGCAGTCGTCATCAATATACTTCCCAACTTTGGAGTTGGGGTCGAATCACGAGGAACAATGTGAGTGGCAATCAAGTTAATTTGAAATAATAGCTACAAGTTAAATTCAAACTAATAGTACAAGAAGATAAAAATAGGGGAGATAAGAGTCTACACAAATGTTTCTTTTTTGGGTTTTTCTAGTATAAATTCGGGGTTATCAATAATTAGAGTTTTAACAATTAGGCATGGATCTTGGAATTATACATTACTAAGGGAATGACATGTAGGTGTTACTAATTAACATCAATTTAGTAGATTAAATATGTGTAGGTTTGGTTATAGATTTTGATGCTAGTCTTTCAACAAAACACCAAACTTTCACCCGTTGATTCTTTTGAATACCTAACGGGTGTGTTCAACAAATGGTAACCGTAACCTCATCTAGGCATCCCTATTTCTAGAATGATACCCATGGTATAGTTAACTTCACGATCACCCTTATGTCTAAGATAGTGAAAATTTAACAAACTACACACATAATTGTCTATCATTGCTCTGGTTTCCACATCTCTCTTTCAAGAAGGATGTGGATTCCTAAAGTTCACCCAAAACCTTTTTTTCAAAGATGTCCTTGAGTTTTTTAGAGTTTGGAGCTTTCACTCATCAAACCCATGTGGGTATTTGGGGATTTCATCCATAAATCCTAACTAAGTTAGCATAGCAATGATAAAACCTATAAGTATGAACTACTAAAGAGAGGCTAACAATAACAACCCACACACACTTTAACCCATATTCACACATAACCTCAAGAGGGAGATCAAGCTACATATAAGATAAATAAGTAAAGATATACCCATAATATCTATTGAAATGATTTATTAAAGCTTAAGTGAATGTTACTTCAAACTTTGCACTTCCACAAATAAACAATGGAAGTAATCTATTCCTTCTCTTAGAAGGTCTCCAATGTATTCTTTACCCTAAATTTATACAATATTTTCTTTTCCAAAATAGAGGTTATGAACTCAAGAGGTAAACCTAAAAATTGGGGGAGATAGAATAATATCTATGATTCTAGGGTTTGAGTCTTTTTGTCAAAATTGGGATCAGCCACGTGCATTTTTAGGTTTTCCCTTGGGTTGCTTTCTTTCGGTAAGCCACGATCGTGCGGGTTTGGCTACTACCGTGTGTATGCGGCTGTAGTTATCTTCTTTAATTGTGGTTGATTAACTACTCTTTGACTACCACGATCGCGGTCAGTAGACTGTGACCACTGTGACTGAGGATCTTCTGCTCTAGGTCTTTAGTTGTACTTTTCTTACTTCCTTTTGATCATTTTAAACTCTATTCCATATCTTTCTATCCCTTCAACTCTATGCCTACAAAGAATGGATATTAGTGTATTTACTCATAAATATGTCTCATTTATTCATTCAAAATAAGGTAATATGCACAAATGTTGAGTGAGAATGAGTGGTAAAATAACCACTCATCAAACACCAATTTAATGGATCCACACAACCAGTGTTAGTGCCCGTGGCACAGTACTGACACTCTTCTAACTGGATTACAAGTTGGACCCAAATTAGCTCAGATTGGGGCATATCGGTTAGATGATACCTCCCATAGTCTCAATATTGTATTCAGTATAGTTTCAAGTTAGGTTTGCTTGACCAAGTGTACAGAACTATAGTTATTCAGTTATATAGTTTACAGTCTTTCAACTTTTAGACTTTTTTTAGATTACATATTTATGCTTGGCCTTGCATTCTTAGATGTTACAATTTTCATGTATTCATGTTCAGTTATCTCATGCTATTCAATTATCCCTTATTTTATATGCACAGTACCCCATGTATATCAACCTAACCTCATCTCATATACCAGTATGTTCAAAGTATTAATCACATACTCTTTTTTATGCTATAATGTCTTATATTATATATTTGGATGCACAGTTTCTCGACCGCAGTTTGACAGCTCAGCGTAGTCCAGTAGCTTTATTGGTGAGCCTTTATCCATCAAGGATAAATCATATTTATTTAATTATTGCTGAATTTTATTTTATTTTGTCAGTCGAAGTTAGTTGGGGGTCTGTCCCATCAACTCTTCAGTCAGTGTAGAGGCTTTTAAACTTCAGACAGTCAGTCAGTTACTTTTAGTTTTATCAGATGTTTTAGACTTATAATTGATTCGGTATTTTGGTATTTAGATTTATATATTCCATCTTAGTTTATTTTCCACACAGGTGTTATGTTCATATTTATTTAGTGCTCACAGCAGGTACTAGCTCATGGGTTATCTTGCAGCTACTTATGACCATAAGCATCGTTGTCATGACTAGGAGGTATCCTCAGGTCATCACAAAACTTGGTATCAGAACCCAGAGTTTTAAAATGTCCTAGGGATTCTGAAAGCCTCGTTAAGTAGTCTTGTGCATTAGTATGAAGTGCACCATACTTTTGGACAAAAGGCTATAAGATATTTTAGGTAAAGTTTCCCTTCTTTCAGTATTTATGTCGTGCCAATGAGCATGAGCTCTATTTAACTCTCTTTCTAACTTATCCTTCATTTTATTTATAGACAATGCATCCCAAAAAAAACAACGGTAAAAAGAACGGGAAGCAACCCACAATACCGCTTGTTTAGAAAGATCCCCTGAATGAATATGTCTCTCATACCGAGTTAAGAGTTGTTTTTACTGCTTTAGCTCATTCAGTAGCTTCTTAGAAAAACCAGTAGGCTATTTTTCTAGCTAATACAGTGGATAATATATCTGCAGCTAGGATTCAGGACTTTACCTGAATGAATCCTCCTTTGTTTATAGGATCTAAGTTGGACAAGGATCCATAGAAGTTTCTTGATATGGTAAAGAAAATGATTGATATTATGTGTTTCACTTAGAGTGAGAGTCAGGGTTGGCTAAATATTAGTTGCAGGTATCTCACACTTGGTTTAAGCAGTGGAATGAGGATAGGGTGCTGAGGCAGGGCCTGTAAAGTGGGAGGAGTTTTCCATGACTTTTCTAGATAGATTCTTCCCGTTAGAGTTGAGGGAAGATAAATTATAGGATTTCATCAATTTGAAGAAAGTAATATGAATATGAAGGAATACTTGGCTAAATTTACTCAGTTGGTGAGGTATGCTCCTTCGATGGTGGCTGATAATAGGTCTAGAATAAGTAAGTTATTATCTGGTATATCTGATGGTGTGGTAAAGGAGTGTAGGACTGTAATGTTGATAAATGATATGGATTTATCTAGGCTTATAGTTCATGCTTAGTAGATTTAGAAAGAGAAGCTTAAGGAGAAAGAAAGAAAGAACAAGAGGGTTAGGACAGGTAGTTTTAACTTTTCTCAACAGAGGTCAAAGGGTGATAATCATTCTCAGTTCCATCAGAAGTCTTTATCCCCAGCCCTTGCCCCAGCCCCATATTTAGCTAGTGCACCAGTGCCTAAGTTCAGGCAAGATAATCGAGATAGAGCGTCAGGCTCCAAGTCCCAGGGTAGTGTGAATAGTATTCGTACTAATCCACTTTGTGGGAAGTGTGGTAGGCATTATAAGGGTGTGTTTAGAGCTAGAAATGATGTGTGTTTTGGATGTGGAAAGCTAGGCTACAAAGTCAAAGATTGCACAAAGGCTAGACAACAGGGTTAGTCTAATCGTCCTCCAGTTCTAGCTGGTCACCTGAATCGGTAGGGTGTCGCTTCTAGCACAACCGGTGGGCAGCATCAAAATAGGTTGTATGCCTTTCATACTCAACAGGATCAGGAGAATTCTCCTGATATGGTTATGGGTACGTTACAAGTCTTTCACCTTCATGCTTATGTTTTATTAGATCTCGGAGCTTCACTCTCTTTTGTAACTCCTTATCTAGCCGTCAACTTTGGTATCAGTCCTAAAACATTAGTTGAACCCTTCTCAGTGTTTACTCTAGTAGGTGTCTCTATTGTATCCAAGTAGTTATACAGGAACTACCCAGTCATAGTATCCCAAAAAGTCACCTCAATTAACCTCGTGGAGCTAGAGATGACTGATTTTGATGTCATTCTTGGCATGGATTGGCTCCGCGCATGTTATGCCTCAGTTGATTGAAGAAATAGATTTGTTCAGTTTCAGTTTCAGTTTCCTAATGAACCAATTATTTAATGAAGGGGTAGTACTTTAGCGCTTAGGGGTCAAATTATTTAATATCTTTGAGCATAAAAAATGATATCTAAGGGGTGTTTTTACCATCTTATTTGAGTCAGGGACTCTAGTTTTGAGACTCCTAGTCTCGATTCAGTTTTAGTAGTAAGGGATTTCTATTTGTGTTCCCTAAAGACCTTCTTGGAGTTTCTCCTGAAAAGGAAATTAACTTCAGAATAGATCTCCTTCCAGATACCCAGCCTATCTCTATTCCACCCTACACAATGGCTTCAGCTGAGCTTAAGGAGTTTAAAGAGTAGTTGAAAAATCTCTTATATAAGGGATTCATCAGGCCTAGTATTTCCCCATGGGGCGCTCCAGTCCTATTCGTGCGTAAGAAAGACGGTTCCCTCAGAATGTGCATCGATTACCGTCAGTTGAACAAAGTCACAATCCCTAAAATTAATGACTTGTTTGACCAACTTCAGGGTGCTATTTATTTCTCTAAGATAGACCTTAGATCTAGCTATCATTAACTTAGAGTCAAAGAATGTGACATTCCAAAGATAGCCTTTAAAACTCGATATGGTCACTATAAATTCTTAGTTATGTCCTTTGGACTAATGAATGCCCATGCAGCTTTCATGGACTTGATGAATAGAGTGTTCAAGCAATACTTATACATGTTCATCAAAGTCTTCATTAATGATATTATTGTCTATTCTTGTAGTGAGAATGATCATGCAGACCAATTGAGAATCGCGTTGCAGATTCTTAGAGCTCATCAGCTGTTCGCCAAATTTAGTAAGTGCAAATTTTGTCTAATATAAGTATCTTTTCTTAGCCATATTATTTTTTGTGATGGCATTAGAGTCGACCCTCAGAAGATCGAAGCAGTGAGAAACTGGCCTAGACCTATCCCTCTATCAGATATCAGGAGTTTCTTGGGCTTGACTGACTATTACATATAGTTTGCTGAGGGATTTTCTTCTATTGCATCCCTCATATCTTTATTGACTCAGAATAAAGTCAAATTCTAGTGGTTATATTCTTGCGAGAAGAGTTTTCAGGAATTGAATACTCATCTTACTTCAGCCCCAGGTTTGACTTTTCCAGATGGTTCAAATGGATTTTTGTCTTACTGTGATGCTTCCAGAGTTGGTCTTAGTTATATGTTGATACAGAGAGGTAAGGTCATAACCTATGTCATTATATAGTTTAAGCCCCATGAAAATAATTATCTTACTCATGATCTTGAGTTGGCAGCTGTTGTGTTTGCTTAGAAGATATGGAGACATTACCTTTATGGGGTTTATGTGGATGTGTTCACTAACCATAAGAGTTTGCAATATGTTTTCTCATAGAAAGATCCGAATCTTCATCAGATAAAGTGGCTTGAGTTGTTGAAAGATTATGATATGAGTGTGGTGTATCATTCGAGTAAGCCAATATAGTGACAAATAACCATAGCAGGTTGTCTATGGGTAGTGTTGCTCATGTTGAAGAGAATAAGAAGAAATTAGTCCATAAGGTTCATCAGCTTGCTAGATTAGGTGTTTGGTTGGTTGATTTATCTGAAGGTAATATATGGGTTTAGAGTCATCATTGGTTTCCGAATTAAAAGATAATCAAGATTGGGATCCTAATTTGGTTAAGTTGAAAGAGGTAGTTAGAGATCAGAGAGTAGAGGATTTCTTCTAAGGGGGAGATGGTGTATTGCGTTGTTAGGGTAGGTTATGTGTCCCATTTGTTGATGGGATGAGACAGTAAATTCTTGTAGAAACATATAGTTCACGATATTCAATCAACCCCAGAGCCACAAAGATATACCATGATTTATGGGATATCTATTGGTGGAGTGGTATGAAGAGAGATATTGAAGAGTTTGTATCTAAGTGTTCTAATTATCACTAGGTTAAAGTTGAGCACCAAAGGCCTAGTAGTATATTACAGGAGCTCAGTATCCCCACTTGGAAGTGGGAAGTGGTGAATATGGATTTTGTGACGGATCTGTCTCGTACGTGTCATCAGAATGATTCGATCTAGGTCATTATAGATAGAATGACCAAGTCAGCTCATTTCTTGCCAGTTCATACTTTATATTCAGCTGAGGATTATGCCAGGCTTTACCTTAAGGATTTGGTTAAGTTGCATATAGTCCCATTTTCTATCATTTCAGATAGAGGTACTCAATTTACCTCTCACTTTTAAAAGGCTTTTCAAAAAAGCATTGGCACCCAAGTTTATCTCAGTATAGTTTTTCATCCTCATAGAGATGGTCAGGTAAAAAGGACTATTCAGAACTTAGAGGACATATTGAGAGCATATGTTATTGACTTTACAGGTAGTTGGGATGACCACTTACCTTTGATTGAGTTTGCCTACGATAATAGTTATCACTCCAGTATTCAGATGGCTCCGTTTGAGGCTCTTTATGGGAGGAGATTTAGGTCTCCTATTGGTTGGTTTGAAGCAAGTAAAGCTTCTTTGGTAGGACCAGATTTGGTGTTTGAGGCTGTGGAAAAAAGTTCTATTGATCAGGGAGAGGCTGAAGAAAGCCCAAAGCCATGAGAAATCTTATACAGATGTGAGGAGAAGAGATCTTAAGTTTGAGGTTGGTGATTTGGTATATTTGAAAATATTGCCCATAAAAGGAGTGAAGAGATTCATCAAAAAGGGTAAACTCAGTCCCCAATATATTGGCCCGCTTAGGATCTTGAGTCATTTTAGGAATGTGGCTTATGATCTTGAGTTGCCTACATATTTGGCACCAGTGCATCCCGTGTTTCATGTTTCTTTATTAAAAAAATGTATTGGTTATTCAGTTGTAGTTGTTCTTTTAGAGGATGTGATTTTAAGGATAGACTTTCTTATGAAGGAGTCGCAGTTGATATCCTTGATCGTCTTGTTCGTAGACTAAGGAACAAAGAAGTTCCCTTGGTCAAAGTTCTTTGGCGAAATCAGTGCATTGAGGGAGCCACTTGGGAAG
>NW_025854637.1:0-2310 GCF_002878395.1 Capsicum annuum
CATTTATGATTATATAATTCAGTGCTCACAACAGGTATCAGCTCATGGGTTAGCTTGTGGTCCCTCGGGATTGTAAGCACCGTATGATGCCCAGGGTGTACTCTTGGGGCATTACAAGTACAATACTCAAAGTGAGTACTACACAATTACAAAAAATAACCCTCTTTTGACTCCCATCTTAATAAAATATCGCTCACTCTAATTTTTTCTTCACAGACTATTTTTATCACAGTCTGTGGAATACCTCACTGGTTTCTATATATTATTTTTCTCTCTATTTGGTGTGTTCAACAAATGAGCTGAGAAGCTTCTTTTATAGGAAACTCCTATCCCTATTGATGTCAGCAGTGACATCACTGAAAAATAATATTTCAAAGTGTTTACAGTGAACACATTTAATGATCCATCTCTGCCAACTAGAAAATTTTGTTTTTTGACATTTTATCTTGGAAACTTTTCAATCTTTGCAGCCAATGATGAAAATTGAGACATAGGATGGACCTCACAAATTTCTCCCTCTAGTCTCATGCATCTGAAGGAGGTATCTCCGTCTTCTCAGTAAGAGCTCATGCCAAGAAGTTTTTCACACAATTAGAACTTGTCTTTTAGCACCACCTTTGTCAGCATATCCACGGTATTTTCACTCATGTGAATCTTCTTAACATGGAATGATTCGTTCTCTACTTGTTCACGAATCCAATGGTACCTTACATCAATGTGTTTTGTTCTTGCATGGTACATGGAGTTCTTGCTCAAATCTATTGCACTTTACCGTCACAATAGATAACGCACTCCATTTGGTGCAAACCAAGTTCTTGAAGGAAACTCTTGAGCCACATAATTTCCTTGCCAGCTTCAATAGCCGCAATATACTCAACTTCAGTTGTATATAGTGCGACACACTTTTAGCTCCCCCTAAAAATGTAAACAAAATCCAGTACTAGATTTTTTGTTATCAAGGTCACCCGCCATATCAACATCTGTATAACCCTTCAAGATTAGATCATATACTCCAAAACACAAACAGTCTCCTGAGGTTCCTCTTAGGTACATCAATATCCATTTGACTGCTTCCCAGTGCTCTTTTCTTGGATTTTCAAGAAACCTGTTGGTAACACCAACTGCGTGAGCAATATCGGGTCTGGTACACGCCATTACATACATTAAACTTTCGACAACGGAGGAATATGAAATTTTAGCAATGCTCTCTTTTTCCTTCTTCGTTGTAGGACATATTTTCCTGCTCAACTTCATATGACTAGCAAGGGGCGTGTTAACAACTTTAGCATTCTTCATGTTGAAATACTCCAGTACACGTTTAATGTACTTCTCCTATGACTAGTAAAGCTTTCTTTGATCTTTGAGACGAGTAAAGCATGACCCAATTCTTTCATAGAAAAAGACTTGCATAATTATTTCTTCAACCCGTCAATTTTGGAAGCATTCTTGCCCACAATCAACAAATCATCCACATATAGCAGGAGGATGATAAAATCATTATTAGAAAAATTTTGTGCAAATACACAGTGATCTGAAGAAGTCTTCTTTTAGCATTGCTCCCCCATGAAAGATTCAAACTTCTTATACCACTACTTGGGAGCTTGCTTCAAGCTATAGAGACTCTTATTATGTTTGCACACATAATTTTATTTACATTTTACCTTAAAGCCCTCAGGTTGTTCCATATAGATCTCTTATTCGAGGTTACCGTGAAGAAAAGTTATCTTCATATCTATCTACTTAATCTCTAAATCAAGACTAGCAGTCAAACCAAGAACTGTACGAATAGAGGTCATTTTGATGACAGGAGAAAATATTTTGCCAAAATCAATACCCTTTCTTTCATCAAATCCTTTGACAGCCAATCTGGCCTTGTATCTGAACTTCAAGTTGTGTTCTTCAAATTTTACTTTGAACACCCACTCATTCTTCAAAGATCACATGTCCTTTGGTAATTTCACCAACTCATAAGTGTGGTTCCCATGCAGAGATTTCATCGCATCTTGCATGGATTCAATCCATTGATCCTTATGTTCATTTTTCATGGCCTCCTTATAAGATTCAGGTTCTCCCCCATCAGTGAGTAACACATACTTATTAGGAGAGTAATAAGAAGAAGGGATAAGCAGTCTTGTTGACCTTCTGATTGAGATATTTGACTCGTCCACAGCTTCTTAAACTGGAGCATCATCGACAATAACATCATTGTCATTATCAACGTCAACATGTTGATTTGGAACATGATTCTGGGTGTCACCATGATTAGCAGTCCACCAATATCATGCACACTTGTACGAGGAATTTGATCAA
>NW_025854638.1:0-2828 GCF_002878395.1 Capsicum annuum
GATGTTCGAAATTAACTGTTGGCTCTACTTCTGTTTTCTGATAAGGGGGAAAACGAATAAAAAGGTGGCTGGCTTCAAAGTGGAGCAGATTGAGTTTATAATTGATATAATTACCTCCTTTCTCCAGTGTGTTATCAGTTTGTTTTGGCTTGACATGATTGAAAATAGCGTGTGATTTGGTTCAGTGGAGTTGAATGGAACTTCAAATTTATTACTAGTAGTGTATTATGTTTGCAATTGTTTGTGGCTCAATGAAATTACTACAGTAATGATAGGGTGGTGGTACCTTACAGATTATGTCAGTGGTGTTTATTTTAGAGTCTACATATATAAACGATATTCATGTATTACGAGTGCCTACTATTCTTTGTTTACTTTCCATTGTAGGGGCGTTTTTATGTCTTGCCATCTTGTTCCATGCGTTTTGTACGGTTGTGATTACTTATCTTATCTTGAGCCGGAGGTCTATCGGAAACAGCCTTGCTACTTCTCCGGAGGTAGTGGTATGGACTGCGTACATCTTAGCCTCCCCAGACCTCACTATGTGTGAATACACTAGGTTTGTTGTTGTTATTGCTGTTGTATATATAAACGATATTCATTTATGTGATTTATTACTTTTCTTACAATATTTCAGAACAGGAAAAATTTATCTTACGAGTTTGTATGTACCATCCCAAGAGCCTGTTTCTCTCATCCAAAAGAAAGAAGGAAAAAAAATTTCAACAACAACAACAACAAACCCAGTGTATTCCCACCTGATGGGGTCTGGGGGGTAAGATGTACGCAGTCCATACCTCTACCTCTAAAGAAGTAGAAAGGCTGTTTCCGATAGACCCTTGGCTCAAGTCACGAGATACCACACAGACTCATAGTAAAGCACAGAACTAGATTACATAACATACATACGGCACCCATAAGTATTAGAAAACAGAGGAAAGCACACAGGTTCGTAATAAAACATGGAACACGGAATCATAACAAGAATAAAACCCCCACCAAGTAATTCTCTACACTAGCAACCCTAACCGGCCCTAGTCTTCTGCCCTAATTCGCGTCCTCCAGACCTTCCTATCTAGGGTCATGTCCTCGGTGAGCTGTAATTGCTCCATGTCCCGCCTAATCACCTCAACCCAGTACTTCTTCTGCCTACCCCTACCCCTACCCCGCCTAAAACCATCCAACGCTAGCCTCTCACACCTACGAACCGGGGCATCCATGCCCCTCCTCTTCACGTGTCCGAACCATCTCAATCGGGCTTCCCGCAACTTGCACTCCACTGGAGTCACACCAACCTTCTCCCAGATAGTCTCATTCCGCACTCTATCCCCTCTAGTCAGCCCACACATCCAGCACAACATCCGCATTTCTGCCACCATCATTTTTTGGATGTGGGAGTTCTTAACTGGCCAACGCTCCGCTCCATACAACATGGCCGGACGGACTACCACCCTGTAGAAGGAAAAAAAATAAAAAATTCAATTGAGTAAAATAAAAAAACAAAACAATCTTAGCATCAAGCACGTGCCATTGAGTAAATGCCTTTTTATGTATTGTATGTAATCTCTACTCTATGTGAAGGCAAAGCTGAAGCACTGCACAGGGGACAATTTGTGATGTATGGATTCTCGAGAAGAGAGGTCAGAGGAGCCGTGGTGGCCCCGCCAGACCGTCCGGATCGCACGACCCGAATCGCCTCATCTATCCTCCCTAAGGAGAAGAGGAGTTTGGTTTCAAGCCAGGAGGAGTACGCCATGCTAATGTGACATCTCAGGGTCAGGCGCCGAGGCATAACGACGCAATTATCACGGGTGCGCTCTATCACTGAGCTAATAGCCCGTCGTGTGAGCCTCCCACGTGGGGCACGCTATGCCAAAAGCGAGAGAACCATGTCCACACTGCAATGTCCCTCCCTATATTCTCTTCTTGTTTAAAGTCAGATTGACATGTAGTTGTAGCACAGATTTCTGATTAGACGAAATAAACCGAAGTTGTTTGAGTTTGAGCACAAATAACTAATGAAGATACAACTTTAATTTGCTGATCTACAACAAAGTATAAATAGGTACTGTATTTTTTTGTTATCAGTACCTTATTTAATTTGGATTAGCTTTAATTCAAATCACACAGTAATTAGATTACAAGATGAGAATGAACCAAGGAATTGTAGGTGCACTACCTCAATTTCATATGGTCGGGTAAGTGCACAAACTTAGCCAAGTTAGCGAGTGTGAGAACAAGAATTCGAGCATTCACTTTATCGAAAAACAGACTGACGAGGGACCCAGTGGCGGTGCTAGGACTGACACCAAGGCGGTTCACAAGTGAATATACAAATTAATCGAAGGAAGTTTGACATCTATCATATATACATAAACAATAATTTTAACCATGTATATATATATATATATATATATATATATATATATATAGTATCATTTTCCATCGAAGGAGGATCGGATGAACCCCTACCTTTTATGTAGCTTCGCCCCTGGAGGGATCGATCCCTCACCGACAATAGAAAAATTGAGGTAGTACACTAACTAACTGAGCTGCTAAGATTCATTTTGAAACCTAATTAGGAACAGAAAGAGATGAGGGAAATAATAGGATACCACCGTACATATCTAGCCAATAGATACACAGACTTTTGATACATACACTGATTAATTAACATGCCTTCTTACTTCTAAATATAATAATTTAATTCACTATGATTTACACAAATTTCCCTTTTCTGGTCCATTAAACTGTCTTCTAACAATTGCAATCATTTATCACTTCTCAGTTTATTGAAAATGGATTATAGCTCGTGGTCTAAAAAATTC
>NW_025854639.1:0-1108 GCF_002878395.1 Capsicum annuum
AGAAGATTGTGGGGTTATAGTGATCAATAAGGAAAAGAAGAGTTCCGCCTTTGACTTCAAACCACCTGAATGTCAAACTTTTCCTATGTAAACTTCTGAAGTTCGTCTTTCTAGGTCTGATGATTCTATTTTGAGAATAATATTGTATGCTACCCTGTCACACGCTGTCAAATTATCGATCAAAGATAAAAAGGGAAAGCACTGAGAGAGTTGAAATATTTCTTGTTGATTACTTAGTTATAAATTTTTTGACAACTTTGTCTTATGCGAGATGTATTAAACTAAAATTTTTTAAGGTAAATACAAATGTTGGCTTTCCAAGTTCTCTTTATGTGGGTGTTGGGGATTGACAGGATATAAAATGCTAGCTTTATATTGATAGACAGGGAGAGAAATTTAGAGCGGTGAATGGACAGAAGAGTGAACAGTGACATTCTTCACTATTAGAGTTGGAAACAGATGATGGATAGTAAGTCATAGGATTTTTTTACTGTCTCATATGTGGGGTTTGGTAACTACATCCAAATGTTTCATTTTTTCCGTTTCAATGAATCACGAGGTAAAACGGCTTCTCTAGGTTTTCAAGGCAACAACAATAATATTCAACAAGACAGATAAATAACACAAGATTACGATAAATATAGTGAATCGAAAGAGCCCCACACGGCTTCACTATATCAAGATACAAACAACAAGATTACAAAATGATGGATAGTAATTTGACACAAAATATCCTAAAATTTAAGAACCCTAACATGAAGATTAGGACCCTAAGACTAAAAAATATTTACACCAAATTCTTACTTGAATCAAGAGGAACTCATGACTCTCAAGACCCCAAGTTTCTAGCCAAAGAACAACAAAAGTGTTACTACACTTTGTTGTCTAGTTTTGGGTTCACTCTCAAGAACAAGAGAGAGAAGTTCTCAAATGTTACAAGACTTGTTTTGTGAAATATTAATAATGAACTAAGTCTTCGAAATAATCCTATTATTGTCTATTTATAGTACTTCCACAAAATAAAAGAAAAATGACCATTTAATGACCCATATTGATGGGGATTAGGATTGACCCGAACCGTCATCGCCATGAGACTATAAATTGAAGA
>NW_025854640.1:0-2564 GCF_002878395.1 Capsicum annuum
CTAGATATTAAGGTAATTAAGTAAGCTGATCTATGTGGATTTTC
The DNA here is from genome assembly GCF_002878395.1 of Capsicum annuum. Taxonomy (NCBI): domain Eukaryota; kingdom Viridiplantae; phylum Streptophyta; class Magnoliopsida; order Solanales; family Solanaceae; genus Capsicum; species Capsicum annuum. Next base: position 45 of record NW_025854640.1, read on the forward strand.
TTTTATTTTATTTAACTTCTGATATTCTGGATAGTAACTAGTTAAAATTCTTTTAATTTCTCTATAAGTTTGTGCATCTTTAAATGGTGTTCTCATATTTAACAAATAAATAACAACATAGTTAACAAAATAACTTAATAATAGTTTCATAATCAACAATTAAATTAACTAAATTAACATTTCTAACATTTATCATGATTAACACATATCTAATTAAACACATATCTACTTATACATTTTTCAAATAACATAGCTCTGATACCAATTGTAGGGGGTGCGGATAGTGCGAGTAATTTGCGTGGATAACTTGTACTTGGATAATTAGTAGATAACTAGTACTTACTAGTTCTATTATGTTAATTGAAATGCTATGTCATAGCATTTCTTAGTTATTTGTTTTAACCTTATTAATTCTTCTATATTATTTTTAAGGTTTTTATGTAGTCAAGTAGATTCTTTTTCATAAGTATTTCTATTAATCTCATTTGCTCCATATCTTGTCTCCATATTCTAAGTATTCGTAGTTTATCATTTTATCCTAAAGTAGTTGTAATATTGCAAATTTCTTTGTAATAATTTATTCTAATTATACTATATCTGATATTAAATCCTAGGTTATTTATTTCATCAATTATTCTGTCTTTTTCTTCTATGGATAATTCTATGTCTAAATCATAATCTAAATTATCCTTTAATTCTAGTTGTTACAAGGTTTTATCTATCCAAATTAATCTTTCTTTTAATTGTCTTTTTCCTTTTCTAAGCTGGTTCCTATAATTAATTTCTTCGTATAGCCAACTTTATTTTTCTCTAACTCTTCTTATATATTCTAATATTTTTAATCTGTATAATATTCATCTGAATAATAACTATCTGAATATGAGCAGTAGCTATCATTATATAAGTGTAAGATTTCTAAAGAACTTAATAACTCTTCATTAAAATTAAATACCTTTTCGTATATAATTTTCCATAAATCTACTATTTCTATATCCGTAAGTACATACAAAATAAGTATCTTAAATTTATCTATCATTCCATCAGATAAGTAGGTAGTCATTTTATTTCATATGCTACTATTTTCAAAATATTCCTTTCAACCATATACATAACAAAATATGATCATCTTAGGTCACTATATACTACATTATTCTTAAATAACATGTTCTTCGGTCACTATTAGCATGGTAATCTGGATAATTTTTCCTAAACAGTGCCTCTACTCTGGTTACTCCCTTATCATGGCTTTTTCGCCTCATCGATTTCACCTTTAGGATGGCATAGTTCTTGAGAATTTTTCTCCTTTTTCACTTTACTAATAAACTTCTTAACATGTTATTCTTTGAATAATTATACTATAAAGTTACTAACATGAGCTTATTTTATTATATCATGATTGTCAGGAATTTATGAATTTAGCTATATCATGACTGTCAGAAATTTATGAATTTAGCTATTCATAATTGTAAATGAAAATACATGTTCTGGTAGATTTAATAAATCTGTGCTTTACTCATCCATAACTTTTCCTTAGAAATATATTTATTTTTATTAAATATTCAAACTTTTCTGTGTACAAGAGAGAAGGCTTGCTTTCAACACATGAAAATCTTGCCTTAGATCGCCTCATGACTTACATATTTATAATCCTAAATGATGAAAACACGTAAACTATTTACACTATTCACTTTACATCTTTCAAGAAAATAAAAGACTAATAATGTCCTAACTTTACATTTGTCCTAAAAGGAATGAAAGTAAGAAATCCTATCCTATAAAAGACAAAAATAATAAAGATTAGGCTATACAATAATGGTACTCTTTACAAAAAAGTCAAAAAAGCTATAATGCTACATAATGTTATATTTACGTATGTTAAAAACTTAGCTTGTTAAGTCATATGTCGCTTTCTTAACTTTAATGCTTTTATCTTTTTATCTTTATTTTTCCATCGGTCCGTGTTGCTTTATATCTTTTGACATGTATCTTTCAGCTGTCCTTCTTCGTTCTTATCTTCTTTCGTTCTAGCTGAACTTCTGAAATCACGTTATTTTCTTCATTGCATTTTGAGCATAGGTGGTCTGCATATTTGTGTCCTATCATTTTGCAATATCTTGTTAATAATTCTTCTGAAATAAATTCTTTTTTAATTGCTCTTGCGGTTGGTTGTATTTCTGGATTGAGTAGTGTCAAAATCCATTGTCTAGCTTCTTCCATATCTGACTGTCGTGGCTCCCTTGAATTTGAATAAATCATTTCATGATCACTTGAATAATAACTCCATATTGGGTCCCTATTTAGGTAGTTATTTGCTAATTCTTGAACAATTGAAGATATTCCAATAATTCGTTTATTTGCATAAAAATCAGGTATCTCAACTTTAGGTATCTCTGGCTGTTGAACAATATCTTCCGGTATAATCATATCTCTGGTTAATCCTTTTTTTACAACTTGTATAACTGGTATAATTTCGTCATATAATATCTCTGCTGGTGCAGTATACAACTTTATAAAAAATAG
>NW_025854641.1:0-11959 GCF_002878395.1 Capsicum annuum
GTGTCAGTCTGGCACATTTCACTGACTTGCCGTCACTTGGCCCCCAATGGTCATCCCCCCCCTCCCATTGTCTTATATATTTATCTTCACTGTCATCTTTTTTTATTTATTCAAATTATTTCTTTCCCTTTTTCCAACTGAGCTTGACAATGTCGAGCGCATCTTCCACTGTTTTTTGTGATAAAATTTTTTGATATTGTGAGTGCGGTCATGAAGCTCTGTTAAAGACTTCTTAGACTCAACAAAATACGGGTCGTAGGTTTTTTACTTGTAAGATTTCAAAGGTAATTTTTTTATTTAATTAATTGATTAATTATTGACTTGTAATTATTTTGTAATTGTGTTCTCTTTTTTATAGAAATTGGGTGGATGCAATTACTTTGATTGGTATGAAGAACGACACCCTTCACAAGCAAATCATGTAATCTGGGGTTTGTTGAACAAAGTCAAGGCTTCTGAAGAGAAACAAAATCGAGCAAGAAGATACTACATTGTTGCCATTATTGCTACTGGTTTGGTGTTATTGGGCACATGGATATTCAAGCCTAATTGCTGAAATTTTCATGGTGGTGTGTATATTTGCTACTGATTTGGTGTTGTCGAGCACATGGATATTCAAGCGTAACTGTTGGAAAATATCAAAAAGATTTAGGCATATATTGTAAAATTTTGGTCATCTGTTAGAAATTATCAAACTGTTCTTTCTACTATTGCAACAGATTAGACTTAGATTATTAGATTATTTATAGAAATAACATCTCCATAATGCAATAGATGACCAACCTGTTGCAATAGATAAAATATCTGCCAGAACAGATTAAATATATTTTACAACAGATTTACAATCTAATTTATTGCATTATAAAAAACTCAACTTTCATCAGAAAAAAATTATTACCACTATATGCACATGTAATAAAGTGAAGGGTGACTTGAAATTAAAAATTTCTATTTCATAGGCTCTTCTATATACACAGGCTTCAAGTGTCCAGTTAGTACCCCAAAAGCCCAAACCTCTTGCAGGTTTGCCACAATGTTGTCGATCAGAAAAGTTGTTGGCTTGGCCATTTCTGTGCCGGTCAGCAAACATTCGATGTGTGCAAGAGCGTGCGAGCCGCTCGCTTTAGCGGCATCATCTTTTGGAAGGATCATTCCCCTGTTTTGAACTTCAAAATCCCATAATTTCTTCATCAACACTTCCTTTGGCAAATGATTCATCAGTTTACTCTCCCTCAATAAGATGGGCAACAACACCATCAGTGGCTCCATGAGGAGAAAAAGATCGAAATCGTTGACGAGAAGTATGTTGGAGTCATAAACATTGATCTTTCCCTCCTCGAGTAGTATCTCAACAGCCCAATAATGCATGTCATTCACGCTAATGACTGCAAGAATCCTTTTTGCCTCGGTTCAGCTCTTGCCGTGTAAATTTGGCCTGTCCCCTCTAACATATCTTAACGTTTCTTCTTAATCTAAGACCAACGTAGGAACTAGGAAATCAAGTCCCACGCCAAGTACTGATGCCTCTCCATTGAGTTGATCGTACCTATACTTGAGCTTCTTGCAGAAGTCGAGGTCCATTATCCTATCGGCAACATCATAAGCTTCCCGGTACGTTAATTGTCTTTTCCTCATGAGGCAAAGGATTATGTCAACATGCAGTGAGATAAGAAGTCAATTTTTAAATAGGTTAGTAATTGTAAAGATGCAACGGGATGTTCTATCTGTTGCATAGGGTTCTCTGAATCAATAATCCAACGCAACTTATGCAACAGATAGATAATAAGTTACAATAGAACCACTACCAGTTGCACCAGTATACCCAGCTGTTGCAATAGATGTGAAATCTATTGCGTAGCTTCTTCTTCATGGGGTAGATTAGAAGGGCTAGGTTAGGAAAAGTAAACTTTCCTTGTCCTTGTACGGCATACGCATATCAGTCATAGTCTGGAAGTCTTGGGGGGAAAAGGGAGGCCTGGGGTAATCTGGTGCTCCTGGCTTGGCATTCTTAGCCTGTTGCAGATCCCTCTTCTATTCGGCGCCAAGTTCCACGTATATGTCCACCTTTTTGCCTTGGCCCTGAACTTCAACAGCTTCTGGAGAGGGAGGAATTACAATTTCTTTTTATTTTTGAGCGGAGAGTACGTCTCTAATTGTTCTTTTCTTTTACCTAACCAACGCTGTAGGAGTGTGTGGCTCCCTCATCTTCTTGGATGGTATGTAACACCTTTTGGATTTGAATTCCTCGATAGCTTTAGAGATAGCCTCTACTTTTTCAAAGAGTTTATCCTATCTATCCTTGCACTCATCGCATTCGTAACAAGAACACGAGGGTGAAGAGGGGTGAGAGGGACCTGTGTAAGGGCAAAAAGGGGTATTTTCAAACATATTTATTCTTTCATGAGCATCAACATGCTCATCATCATGAGTGGTAGCAGCATCAGTATGTCTGCCACCAACACCAACAACTCCACCAGAAGAAACACCCGAATCTGCCTTAGTAAAAGGTTGATCATGAAGAGCCTCAGCATTTGGCTGACCTTGCCTAACTGCTCTTCTTATGGTTGTTGCTCCAGCCAATTCCTTCTTCATTAACTCCACCGTTGGTCTGCTATAGTATCAACATGACCTAGAGTAATATAAGAAGTCATCACCGACTCCTCCTCAGTAGGTACGATCCATGGATGCACAACCTATAAAAAAGAAAAAAAAGATAGATGTATAAATCATATAATATAATAATTTTCACAGTTGGGCTACGTTTTTTAAAAAAAACCCATATGTTGCATAGTTTACAGTATATGGTTAAAATTCGTTTGAGTCTGGTTTAGAGAAATAGAGCAATACATGGATAATCCGATGTAAAATATCAATCATCTGTTGCAACAGTTGCACAAGACGGGTAATCTGTTATGCAACAGATGATTTGTACGTTGCAACATATGGACAATATGTTATCAGATTAAACATCTGTTGCATAATTTACAGTAGATGGTTGATCTTTTAGGAGTCGGGTTCAGAGAACCAAAGCAACAGATGGGTAATATAATACAAGATATACCCTATCGCAATAGATGTCCCATCTGGTGTATCAGATATAACATCTGTTGCACCAAATATAACATCTGTTCAATATCTTTCTTATCTTTGAGTAGAATTATTTTACTTGAAGAAGATGTACTGCATCATCCGGAGGGTTAAAGAGATCAGCCTCCTTAATATTGGTGTTGCTCTTTGCAGCCAACCACCTAAACATCCTTGGATGAGAAACCTCATTCGGGTAATCCATTAACTGCTTTCGAAGGGGAAGAATGACGTCAAATGCCCAAGCCTAAAAAATGTAAACAGGAAGCAAGCAAAAAAAAAAAAATGATAATAACTATATTCAATATAAATTAATGGATGAGTAAAATTAGTGATTAATTTTATCATGAAAGCCCAAGGAAAGCCGTATAATGTGGTCGTCCCTGAGGATAGCTTTGTCAGTAAATATTGGACAGTCAAGTAGAAGCTGTTATATTCCCAAGGATAATTATTGAATTTATCAAAATCCTCAGCACGCGCCAACAGATCATCTTCTATGACCTTGTTGACGTCTCTTGCTAATATAACCAAATGGGAAAACCAAACTAAGCACAATTGCTCCCTGTACTGCTCTGGTATGGTTTTATCCTCGAGATCTGTCAACAAATCCGATGCTTTGTAGCCACGTCGAGCAATGTCAAACAACCCATCTATTTTTTCCTTGCATTTTCTTGCCTTGGATCTTTTGTGGGGTGGTGGTCCTTCTGGACGATGGCATCTCAAGCCCGTCACTATGGCAAACTCTTGCAAGCCAAAACAAACAGGCATGCCACAGTAGTTGATCCAGATTTTGTCCATCTTCTTTTTGCCCCCTCCTCCGAATCTTTATCATCCCCCGCGTACTTGATCCTACGCTTTAGAAGACCATATACCATCATCATAAGGAAATGGATACGGGCAGAGGGGTCCTCAGGCAGCTAGAGAAAGCGTCCAAAGCAGCTCTTCTTATGAAGTCCGCCTATGTTTTCGTTCTTTATAATTTTCATAAAATGTTTAAAAATTTTGCCCATTGACATTTAAGTACAATTTGACCAGTTAGTTGTTTTTCTTCTGGGTCATTTATCGGCATCGCAACTTGAAACCTGTTAATACTAAAAGTTTTGACAGGGTCATGCTGGGATGTCATTATTAACTCACGCCCCATCGGTGATCCATTATCATCATGTTAATGATCATCCTCTTTCTCTTTCTGACTCTCTAATTCCTCCTCTTTCTCACTTTCATTTTCTTCATCACCATCTACGAACCCTTGTCCACCTCCCTCAACGTTGTGTTCACATCTCTCCTCAGCTTTACTTTTCTCTAACTGAGATTGTTCAGAAAGCTCCTCCGAATCCCTCTGTACTGTAGCCTTTTTTTTGAGTGGTCAGACGTTGATCCACTTTCACTTTATTTTCTTTTGGGAGACATGTTTTACCTACAGACAAAGAAAAACAAAAATTACATTACAGTTGATGTATGCATAGATTTTAAAAAATACATTACAAACACCACGAATATCGACATACCAACAGCCACCACCACAAACACCACCAACCAATGCCAACAAATAAACAAACACCACGAATATCGACACCACCACAAACACCACCAACCAATGCCACCACCGATGCCACCACGACGACCACAAACACTACCACCACCACCACCAACACCACAAACACCATCCAACTATACCACGACAGTCAACGGAATACTGCGATGGAAACTAGGAATTTCTCAAGTTCTTCCTACGATTTTACCATCAAACCTCAAAATTGTAAACCCATTTTAAAAGTTTTATTTTTCATCATTAACTTAAAAGCACTTATTCTTTAGAAAAAAAACAAATATAGAGATCTTCTCGAACTCTGTTGCCTACGAAGACAAAGAAAATGACTGATACAAGCAAGAATGAATTTGAAAATTACACCTATGTGGTCGGAAATGAGAAGAAAAACAATCTGTTGTGGAGGGTTGAGAAAATTTGTTGAGTAGTTGTTGTCTGTACTGTATTGTTGAGTGAGAATGAGAGAGAAAGAGCCAGACCTCGAGATTTGAAATGATGAAACATTTTGTATGGGTTGATTTGTATTTTGGAATAGAATGACAAGTAGTTTTGAAAATGTTAATTTGGTCCGAAATGATCTTAATTATTTTTAAAATCATAAAATATAAGCGTAATTTTTAACCCTCTCATCATGCAATTGCTAAAAGGGTAATTCAATTGAAATTGTATAAAAACAATTGAAGTTGTAGTTGACCGAGTACTCTAGGAGGTGACCCTGTGAAAACTCACCCTTGGTCCTAGATTAATCAATTTAGGTACTATTAGTCTAACACATGAACTCAATTGAAATTGTAAAAAACAAATGTTCAACATGTTGCGTTCGATTTCTCATCTGTTGTAAATTATCAATCAGATTAGGTAACAACAAATTACGAATCTGATGTAAATTATCAAACAGATTAAGTCATCTATTGCTTGAGATTACCCATCTGTTGTAAATTATAAAATGGATTGTCATATGTCACAACATATTACCCATATATTATAAATTATCACATAGGCGCTACCATCTGTTGTGGCTGACCCTATGAGAACTCACCCCTAGTCCTAGATTAATCAATAATTTACCCTATGAGAACTCACCCCTAGTCCTAGATTATTTAATTAAGGTATTATTACCCTAGTTCTAGATTAATCAATTAAGGTATTAGTCTAACATATGAGGTAGTAAGAATCAGTTCGGCTCAGAGTGATCGATAGACGACTCTGTCCGGAGTAACGCAGTATCGTCTCATTATACAATTGACAAAAGACTCAATTGAAGTTGTAGTTGACCCTATGAGAACTCACCCCTAGTCCCAGACTATTCAATTAAGGTATTAGTACCCTAGTCCTAAATTAATCAATTAAGGTATTAGTCTAACATATGAGGTAGTAAGAATCAATTCGTCCCAGAGTGATCGATCGACGACTCTGTTGGGAGGAATACAATACCATCTCATTATGCAATTGCCAAAAGAGCCAATTGAAGTTGTATTTGACCCTCTGAGAACTCACCCCTAGTCCCAGACTATTCAATTAAGGTATTAGTACCCTAGTCCTAGATTAATCAATTAAGGTATTAGTCTAACATATGAGGTAGTAAGAATAGGTTCGGCTCAGAGTAATCGATCGACGACTCTGTCGGGAGGAACGCAGTACCATCTCATTATGTAATTGCCAAAATACTCAATTAAAGTTGTAGTTGATCCTATGAGAACTCACCCCTAGTCCTAGACTATTCAATTAAGGTATTAGTACCTTAGTCCTATATTAATCAATTAAGGTATTAGTCTAACATATGAGGTAGTAAGAATCGGTTCGGCTTGTTGACACCCAATTTTGACTCGCCCTTTTCCTTTAATTACTTTTTCGATGCTACTTGGCCTTAAATAATTTTCAAAAAATTAAATAATAATAAGATTTGGTATTTTTGTTTCTATTTCTACAAGTTTTAATAAGAAGGGAATTTATTTTTATTTATAAAGCTATTTTAATAATTAAACATTTGACATCATAATCACAAAATATATATCTTTTGGTGATCGCATTCGCATCCTTTCTAACTTCACCTTTTGGGGCAATATTGTGACCATATGTATATCTTTACCGCATAAAATATATTTTTTAAGATGTGCATGTACTTTATTATATTCTTGATTTTTACGTATATTTTATTACATTCTTATTTTTATACACACGTATATATTGTTAATATTAAGTAAAAAAAAAGATATCAAATTGGGCGCTTAGACAAAATATGTCTCTATAATTTATATATGTAAGAACTAAAAAATAATTTTTAGGATATCAGGGAGCATCGATAAATTTAATTTCAGTAGAGAAAGAGTGTTCGGGCTAACGATAATCCAATCTCAGTTTTCGAAACCAACTCTTATTTTATGAATTTGAAATGAGTGCCCGAGAATTAGCCCAAAATTCAGTATAATTGTCATATCTGCTTCGCCTTTTTCATCTAACCAACGCAGATCAATCTAGTCTGCTAATTTTTCTTCCCAACCCAAGGGCCCGAGTTCAATTGTATCTATATCTATATATACGTGTATATATATTCCAATATTAATCCACCTTTTATGTATTTTTAAATTTGGTTTGTTTCGATCAAATATCAAACGGATAAAAAATAATTAATTTTAATCAACTTTTATATTTATCTATCTTTATATAAATACTCCTTTTTACCATTATTTTCATTCGTTCAATCAAGAGCTCGGACGGACCGAAATCGGTCAATTTGTCAAAGTTTGATAGATTAAATACTATTTCACTTTTCTCTTTCATTCTGAAAAAGGCAGAGGCACGCGTACTGTGCCCTTCCCACAAGAACCGTTGTCTTCTCCCCATCTCCTTTCCTAAACCAACACAAGAACCAAAAACCCTTTTCTTTCTTTTCCTTCTCCCCTTCTTCCTTATGCCAAAAATCCTAACCTAGCTGCCCATTGCAGCCATAGATGCCATAGATCTACAAAGATCCTATCACAAAATGGCCTCTTCCAACCCCAAAAACCAAAATCCAGAAAAAGCAAAGCCCCTTTATACAATAACAGAGAATCGTTTGAAATCCGCCATTAATGGCCTGCAAAATCTGCTAATAAGGGGGATTCAGCTCAACAGCTCAAATTCAAATTCAAAAACATCTTTGTTTCCATTTTTATTTTTGTTTTCAAATCTAGACTTGAGCTCCGGATTTGCGCCTATAAATGTTGTCTTCAACACCTCTAGAGAAGAGTGGAAAAAAGGGAGAAAAACCAGAAGAAATTCGAATAGAGAGGTCTTGGAGGGGAAAGGCAAAAGGAAAAATCGTTCCAACCTTCACGTTCCTGTGGTCGAGTTCGTAGTTGCCGGAAAATAACTTGACGTTAAAAGCTCGAGTTTGCTGCCCCTAAAAAGGTGCGAACTCCCTCTTTTTGCTTCACAATTCTTCATCTCGTTTTGTTTTACTGCTCGGATTATGTCGTTTCTGTTGTTGGATTATGTGGCAGAGTCGCCATTCTGTCGCGAGCCCTATTTCAAAACGGTCGAAACAGCACACGACGTATGGTGGTATGTCGTGACTCTTGAGATTAAAAATTTATATTTAGAGTCTCCACCTAACTTTTTAGGAAAATTAGGAAAAAACCATTTTTTATTGTAAAACTTTGTTTTAGTCTATCGAAAACATCGTGAGATTCCGAGTAAGGGTTTTGGTTACTCGAGGGAAAGGTGTTAGACACCCCTTAGAGCCTATCCAAAGATAGTCCTTACGCTTAGTTTAGGAAAATGTTAGAATTTTTTTTTTTATTTGCTATTTGCTTTAAACAGTGATAAGAAAATTTCTTATATATTTATTATTATTTTTTTGAAAAAAAAGGGTTTAAGGCATAGGAAGCGTGACGCTACCACGTATCAAGGGAGTAATGTAATTATTGTACATATATTACGTAGATATTTTAAGATGAAAAATAATTTTTTTATAATTGTGATAATATAAAGAAACTTTATTATTTTTTAAATGCATAGAGTTGAATATGTAAATAAAATTATTTTTTAACAAAAAATATATTTTTAGCATAAATAATTTATTTAAGACAAATGTGAATATATTTGAAAATATGAAAGGATGTAAAATTCACTCCAATGGATTTATAGTAATATTGGAAATAAGTGAGAAATAAACGACAATACATAGGTGAAATGAAGTTGAGATAATAATAATAATGATAATAATAATAATGATAATAATAATGATAGTAACTGAATAGTAATAACAATGGTAATAGCGGTGATGAAATAAATAAATATTAGTGATAAGGATAGTAATGAACAATTATAATGAGGATGAAAATAATTGTCATAATAGTAAAAAAAAATAATAAGATTACCTCGATATGCGGTAGCTTAACACATATATATACCATGTATCGATCGATAAGCCGGCGTGTACCTTATACTTTGATTAAAAAACATGACGGGTTAAGTAGGGGAATATTCATAACAATGGTATTAGGAGCCTAACGAATTTTTTTTCTAGAATTGACTTGAGCCCTTTTTTCTTTTCAAAACTCACTAATTTTAAGGAAAATGTAAATGGTTAAGTCAAATTTACTAAATATGATCGGGAAGCGATCACTTTGATATTAAAAAAAATAAATCTTAAAAGGCTTATTTGTGAACCCATCTTTTAATTTTTATTGCGAGTTGATTAGTCACGTCTCAATTTTTTTCTATGAGAAAACATTAACCTATGTCTAGAGAAATCCATATAACCTTAAGCAAGATGAAGAGGGTAAACAAATAATACTAACCAAACAATTAATAATAGAGAAGAGGTATTAGTCTATCATTCTAAAATATAAAACAATATGAGTAAATTAAGAGGAAAAGGGGGGTCGAACGACACGACACGACACTCCATCTTGGAGTTTAAACTTTTAAATTCAATACTTCGGGGCTCTTCCATCCTAGTAGCGATTGACCCAATGCTCGGGCCAAAATGAATTTCATTATGGAACTCCGACTCCCGAGTTCACATGTAAAGAAAAAAAAAAGATAAGGATTAGCAACTAAATAAAGTATACGTGCAGGGTATTAGTAAATGGGCCGAGTGTATTTCAAAGTTGGGTATAGTATGATGTTCTGAACAATCCCATATTTTACTAAAGGGAAGACAGGAGTATGATCAAAGACCAAACAAATGTTAGAATATCCAAGGATAAATTTCTTTGATTCCTAAATGGACTTTACACAAATTGTCCTCATTGAAATCAACAAGATAAGTTAATCAAAATCACAAGAGTTGGGAAATTCATGTATCAAACTTGAAGCAGAAGTTTAGATCTACCAAGTCCCTTGCTAAATTGGAGACCAAAGCATTTTTTCTCTCTCTCTTTTTTTTTTTTTTCAAATATTTCCAAGTGATTGGCGTGAAGCTACCATGGAACACGGTCCAAAGAAGTTCTTCACTGCTTGTTCCGTCACAAGGAGGTGGAGCAAATATCTTAAACAAACAGCCAAACACTTTGGATAATGGATAAACAAAATATACAACGTGGTGAGGTGATTAAGAAGAATGCAACCTTTGTACATTTCAACAACTTACACTTTAATATAGACACGAAAAGAACAAAATAGCAAACCCACATGTTTGAACACGAATCAGCCATGTACATAGAGAAAACCCTATTCACGAGTTAGATTCAGGGACAAAATGACATCACCACCAAGCTTGCACACTAAAGACCACTTTTTCATCTACAAATTCACTATCCAGAATTAACAACCACAACATAATCTTAATCAAATTTCATATGTGAAACCCTTCATCCAGAGTAGACAGCAACAACAAAAAATCCAACAACAGAAACGACATAATCCGAGCAGTAAAACAAAATGAGATGAAGAATTGTGAAGCAAAAAGAGGGAGTTCGCACCTTTTTAGGGGCAGCAAACTCGAGCTTTTAACGTCAAGTTACTTTCCGGCAACTACGAATTCGACCAGGGGAAAGTGAAGGTTGGAACGATTTTTCCTTTTGCCTTTCCCCTCCAGAACCTCTTTATCCGAATTTTTTCTTGTTTTTCTCCCTTTTTTTCACACTTCTCTAGAGGTGTTGAAGATACCATTTATAGGCGCAAATTCGAACCTCAAGTCCAGATTTGAAAACAAAAAGAAAAACTGGTACAAAGATATTTTTGAATTTGAATTTGACCTGTTGAGCCGAATCCCCCTTATCAGCAGATTTTGCAGGCCATTAATGGTGGATTCCAAACTATTCTCTGTTGTTTTATGAATTTGGGGCTTTACTTTTTTTGGTTTTTGGGGTTGGATGAGGCCATTTTGTGATAGGATCTTTGCAGATCTGTGGCATCTATGGCTGCAATGGACAGCTAGGTTAGGATTTTTGGCATGAGGAAGAAGGGGAGGAGGAAAAGAGAGAAAAGGGTTTTTGGTCCTAAAAATTATTTTTTAGTTCTTACGTATATAAATTATAGACATATTTTGTCTAAGCGCCCAATTTGATATCTTTTTTTTTTTAATTTAATATTAACAATATATACATGTGTATAAAAATAAGAATGTAATATAATATACGTAAAAATCAAGAATATAATAAAGTACATGCACATCTTAAAAAAAATATTTTATGCGGTAAAGATATACATATGGCCACAATATTACCCCAAAAGGTGAGGTTAGAAAGGATGCAAATGCGACCACCAAAAGATATATATTTTGTGATTATGATGTCAAATATTTAATTATTAAAATAGCTTTATGAATAAAAATAAATTCCCTTCTTATTAAAACTTGTAGAAATAGAAAAAAAAATACCAAATCTTATTATTATTTATTTTTTTGAAAATTATTTAGGGCCAAGAAGTATCGAAAAAGTAATTAAAGAAAAAGGGCGAGTCAAAATTGGGTGTCAACAGTTGCCCCTGAGGGACCAAAGATTTGTGTGGAAATCATTGGGCGGAACAAAAATGTTTGAAAGATTATGGCCGGGCTCCAATTTTTGAGCTGCCTACATATCTCGGGCTCCACAAGAAATCAGGCCATTTGTAGTTAGAATTGTAGCAAAATTTTGATATTTATCAAAATTTTTCCTATTATAGAATTATGGTAACACTGAGTTCCTTCGGGACGATAACAAACTTTCAGCACGAATGAAATGGATATGGGTGCAAGTCCAAATTGGAGTGTTAGAAGTAGTTAGGGATGAAAAGATGTTGGATAATGATATCTGCTGAGGATCTTGAGAGAAAAGGAGATAACAATTTTTCAAAACTTGCCCCAGTGCCAGATTAAGATGGCACAGAGATGACAAAGAAAATTATAAAAATGAAAAC
>NW_025854641.1:12059-14088 GCF_002878395.1 Capsicum annuum
TGAAATGTAGATAGCCTCCGTCGGCTGAAATGTAAATAGCCTCCGTCGGCTGAAATGTAAATAGCCTCCGTCGGCTGAAATGTAAATAGCCTCCGTCGGCTGAAATGTAAATGGCCTCCGTCGGCTGAGTAGCTGCTTAAATGTAAATAGCCTTCGTCGGCTGAAATATAAATAGCCTCTGTCGGCTGAAATGTAAATAGCCTCCATCGGCTGAAATGTAAATAGCCTCTGACGACAGGATATTTGCCCAAAAGTAAATAACCCCGTATTTTTTAAAGCAGCCCTCAGTCTGAACGAGATGACGGTATTGCTGTTGGAACTCGATGTTGTTGTGATAGTGGCTTTCTTGCGCGCTTGCTATGGTGTGGACCTCTGATTGACAGACTGTGCTTTGTTTGCTGAAATGTGATTCTCCGATATGTTGGAGTGTTGCTTCGCTTATATACATTCTTTGATTTGTGGCGAGGCATCCCCCTTGCTGGTGCACAACTCTCGATATGGCAGAGAGTCGTATTGCTCATTCGCATCCTCTGATATGGTAGAGGATCGCTTTTCTTACTTATGTACAATCTTCGAAATGTGGAACTCGACTTTGTTTTATTATATACATTTCTTAAAATGCAAAAGCTCGACTTGTTTGCTTATATACAATCCTTTGAAATGCGGAAGCTTGACTTTGTTTGCTTATATACAGTTCCTTGGAATGCGAAGCTTGACTTTGTTTACATATATATAGTCGTTTGGAATGCGGAAGCTTGACTTTATTGAAGTCAGATGACACTCTCCGATTTGCGGAGTTATTCGGGGTAGTTGGATGATGATTCTCCGATTAGAGAAGTTATTCGACGCAGTCAGGTGGTTGTCTCCGATTGGTGGAGTTTTGTCGGGACAAATAAATAACCTAATCTTCCTATGAGGATCCTCTTTTCTTAGTTTTCGACCCGGGTCTTCAAAATGTACCTGCGAAAGAATTCGAATAAAATTGTTAGAGCTTGTGAGGATTAGTATCAATGTATGTAAAGAGAATAAAGGAAGGGAAGAATATTTGGATCTTGTCGTGGTGGTAAGCCGCATGATGCCCCTAATCCTATCCCAAAACTTGACTTGACGTATCCTTCGATTCTTATTTTCCTGCGCTCAAAGAAAAATTCTTAGTTGGGAGGGGGTGTTGATTTGTGTCGACTTCGGAATCCTGGTTTTATTTACAAAATTCTCCAACACTCCCTCGGTTGCTCAACCACTCCCAAACCTTGAGTCTCAGTAGGTGGGGAAGTTGAAAGTATGGTGAAAAATATATATATATATATATATATATGTATATATTTTTTCGCAAATATATTACGTATATATAGTAATCCTTTGTCATTTTTAGATTATGAAATGTTTCAAAATCCGTTGGCCTTAACTCCTAATTGTGATTCTCGCAGCTTTATCCTTCGAATGGAACTCCTCTGACTTTGTTGATGCTATGATGACTCTGGAGGTGAGATCGCTCATATTTTGGGGCTACACTTCGAGCGATAGGGGATTTTCCTAAAGGTAAGACCGAACCTTTCAGGTTGCCTATGTATCCTCATAATAGGAATTAGGTCTGTACGTAGTTCGAATAAAACGGAAAAAGTAAAAATAATGCAGTGACCGAGCCTGACTCAAGCTGCCTAAGTATCCTAAGAATAGGAATCAGGTCATAATGTAGTTCGATACAAAAGATAAAGTAAAATAATGAAATGACCGGGCCTGACTCAGGCTGCCTACGTATCCAAGTGGAATTAGGTCAGGCCGTAGTTCAATACAATGAAAGGTAAAAATATGAAGGGACCGAATCCGATATGGATTGCCTACGTATCCCTCCGTGGGAATTCAGGTAGAGCATAGTTCTAAATACATGAAAGGATGATGTTTTTGCATTTTCTAAGGAAAACCGAACCCTATGTGGGCTGCCTACGTATCCCGCCATGGGAAGTCAGGTTAATACGTAGTTATGTTACATTAGAGAAAAATGCAAAAAGTACAAAGAAACAACTAGTCC
>NW_025854642.1:0-4456 GCF_002878395.1 Capsicum annuum
CTAGCTATGGATGGTTTCAGGAGAAGTAGAGGTAGGCCGAAAGAATACTGGAGGGAGGTGATTAAACATGACATGGAGCAACTCCAGCTGACTAAGGACATGACCCTAGATAGGAAGTTGTGGAGGTCATGAATAAGGGTAGAAGGCTAATGGGAGTGTGTGGGTTGTAGCTTGCAATCCGGGGTGTTATGGTGCAACCGGGTTAGTAATCCGAGGCTTGTATATAGGTGTCCTTGGTTTGTGTGTGTATGGTACGACTAGGTGGGGGCCCTATGTATTATGTCTTAGTCCCTATTTTCTTTTTTCGGGTCGCTTTTATTTTCTCGTATTTCGTATTTCTCTGATTTCCAATTTACTATTTCTTATTCCTGATTTTATTATGTCATCCATCCACTAGTTATTATCATTTAGCTTGAGCCGGGAGTCTATCGGAAACAGCCTCTCTACTTCTTCGGAGGTAGCGGTATGGTTTGAGTACATCTTACCCTCCCCAGACCCCCACTTTGTGGGAATACACTGGGTTTGTTGTTGTTGTTGCAAGAAGTTATGAAGATAAATGTGAAATTTGACATTTTTGATAGCCCCTAGTAGGTCAGGGGCGGAGCTACCCTTTATATAGGGGGTTCATCCGAACCCCGGCGGAAAATTATACTATATTTACATGGTTAAAATTATTTTTTATATATATATAGTCAATATTGAACCCCCTTCGGTTAGTTCTTATGTTCACTTGTGAACCCTTTACTGAAAATCCTGGCTCCACCACTACTAAGTAGTACACGTATAGAAGTGGAGAAATGAAACATAAACCAACAGTCAAAGACAAATCTAAATCCTGCTCGAAGCAAGAAATTTGAAGAATCTTCATACTGCAATCAGAACGGGAAAAAACGAGGATAAACAAACCTGAGGCACTGGGGATGGAGGAGCAGCATCGACTTGTGAGAGTGAGCTAGCTTTGTTAGCTAATTTGCATAAAGCTACAGAGCCATCTCTTTGGTGTTTCAAGTTTGTTGATTCAAGGAGCTCCAAAAGCAACTCTAATCCTACAAGTGCATAAACAAACATAGGAATAGTTATTGCACTGCCTAACCAGAACCTATGAAAAATCATTCTCAAATCTAAATCAATATACACCATTGTTATCAATGAAAATAGTTTTTTGGTCGTCTGGCAAGCAAAGATGGGCCAGGGCTAAAGCAACTCGTCTCTGAATAACCTTCTCCCCAATGCGCATCAAATATAACAAATGACCCAATATCTACCAAAGAAGGAGAAAGATATTAATAATCACAATAACACGATAAGATTTAACAAAAGAAATTTGAGAAAAATAGAACTAAAATGTGGAGAAGGGAGGTAACCGCATTCACGTCATCCAAAGGCAAAAACAAATAATTTAACCAATAGAAACTCACTCGACCATGGATCTTTTCTTCTAATCTCTTCAATGTCTTCGCCACACAATCTCTAGTTGGCTGCATAGTCGGGAACTCAATTTAGGAGCTCAGGACAATATGTAAAAAGAGAATAATGCAAACTCCTTTAAGGTAACAAAGGTACTTATCCCTGAGAGAAAACATAAAATCCAAAAGAAAGGATTTCAAGAGACCATACTTGGACGATAAATTCTCCATCATGAAGCTTTTGAACACCACCGACCTTTATAAGATCAGCAACATTATCCTATAGCAGAAAGTCACAGTAAGTCTAATGAAGCATGTAAGTCCACGAAACTGATTATAATCAAAGCATATATGATCTGATCAATGGCGGAGCCAGCATCTTAATTGAGGGGGTTCAAAATCGAAAACTGTGAACAAAATAATTAGTCGAAGGGGGTTCAGCGTCAACTATATATACATGAAAAATAATTTTAAGCTTGTATACATCGTATAATTTTCCTCCGAAAAAGGTTTGGATGAACCCCCTCACTATGAGCTGGATCCGCCACTGGATCTGGTGATATGCAACACCTCATTATCAGCAAGCCCATAAAGAGCAAATGCAGCATTATGTTGCAATGATCCATTTTTTGAATCAAGGAGCTTCAACAATGGGATAATTCCACCACAGTGAGCAATACCAGCCTGATTGTGTGCATCCTGAACATCATGTAACCACTAACATCCGGTCAACAACGTAGGGTATTAAATCCACACATCAAATAAAGTGCTATGAGAAAGAAGAGAAGCAAATGTTCTTGCACCTTCATTCATCACATTTGAAGTTAAATAAGAGCTTCCAAGAGAGTAAGAGCTTGTTTGGATTGGCTTATTTTAGGTGCTTTTAAGCCGAAATAGATTTTAAGCCAAAATAACTTTTAAGTTAGGATTTCTAACTTATGCCTTTTTGGCTTATAAGTCAAAAGCCAAAAGCCAATCCAAATGGGCATTAAGAATTTAAATGCTCATGTAACATAAGATTAGGAACATCACAGTATCTCTTTTTTTTATGGGTAGGAACATCACAGTATCTTGATATTCCATTTTTCTAAGGCTATTAAAATTGAATCAATGTTGCTCTTAGCAACTGTTATTGTTTAACTGCAGAACATGCACCAAAAAATTGTGAGATAGCGAGGCGCATATCATTTATCTACATCTAAAGCAGAGCTACTGCTGAGGAAATGATATAAATCTGAAAAAGCCTATGCCTGAAAGAGTAGAAAAATTACCATGAAACGTATAATAAAAGATGTACTACTCAAGATTCATCCAACAGGAATTACCTGTGCCAACCTTCCTAGGGCAAAGGCTGACATTTCCCTAAGTTGAGCATCTGGAGATTGTAGCATCTCAATTAGTGGTGGAACTGCACCTCTTTGAACAATATGAATCTGCAAGAGTTTCAAACCGATTATACGATGTGTAAAAATTAATAAGCAGCTCAATAATGCTACTTAAATAAAGAGTTTCACCATGTAAGAAAGTAAGAGAGCTCATTAGTTTAATCAACCTTACAATCTGAATCGGTTGCTGCAAATTGTCCTAGCAGTAAAGCAGCTTCCCTTTGGCTCTCTGAACAGGAGGAACTGGCATACAAGATTTATAGTTGAACAAACTACACAGGAAAAGAAGAGGGAGCATATAACTACACAGGTAGGTCCTTCTACAGGACTCTGCAAATAATAATGCAGCTACCAGAAATGTTGATATGATCGGATTGCTCAAAAGTAATGAGAGTTGATCATACCTAAGCAACCCAATTACAGGTTGTAAAGCTCCTGCAAGAAGAACTTCTTTCTTGATATTCGGTGATGAATGCACTAGATTTCCAATGACTCCAACCTGCCACCGACAATTTAATTAGTTCTGTGGATGACTACCACGTGAAGAATTGCCAATATCCTAGGTATTATTAGATATTACTATATTTACTAGTTTAGCATGACATTAAATGATAGTCTCACTGCTTCATAGTGTATAGCAGTATCTTCAGACCGAAGCATCAGTATAAGCGTAGGGAGTGCACTGCATTCCACTATCTGCAATCAATTCACACAATTAACATAAATAGAAGATATGAACATACAGATATTCAAGATAAATTTTGTAAGCCATTAACCTGATTTTTATTCTCATCATTCTTAAATGCTAACGTTCGTAAGGATCCTGCAGCTGCTCTCTGCACCTTTGAATCAACAAACTCAAGCAACTCAACAAGTGGTGGGATACCGCCTTCTATCCTATAGTCACAATATACAGATGAAGTAAGAATAAGAAGTCTTATTTCCGTAGATACTGCAATAACAATGTTTTCAGATAAGAATAAACTAACCTAACACGAGTTTTGATGCTACTGTTTTCATGAGCAAGATTCGTGACTGCATCAGCTGCCCTCCGAATAACACCGTTGACTGCTCGAGAGTTCTGAGCATCTCTGTGCCTCTTCAGCAGATTAACAAGATGAGGCAAAGCTCCAGCATCAACAATCAGTTGTTGGTGCTCCGGCTGTCAAACATAAAATTTAAAATATAAAGAAAGAGAGTAAATATATACTCCTCTGATAGATGCAAAAAGTAAGGATTACAGAGAATGAAGTAGAGAAGCAAATTTTTTTTTCAGCAGGTTTATGAGAGACAAAAGTTTAAGAAGTTACATTAGGAAAAACACAAATGATCCAAGTGTATGAGTTATTTGAGGTTGTGATGATGGAAAATCATCTTTATGCCATAAATCTTGATTGACTGATTGACATAATAACTTTGAAAGGCTTCTCTTCCAAGTAAAACATTAATATAGTAATAACAGGCAGTTAAACTCGAAGCACACATCTGACATTGATTGCAATTTATATAGTTCTAGCACATGTCCTAATTGGAAATTACAGTATTTACTGTGCATTTAATTTAGGTAATTAACTTTTATTTTGATTTGCACACAAAATAATCTTTAATAGATCAGCATTTTGTTACTCCCTCCATTCCTTTTTAAGTGCCCTTTTTGGATTGTGA